>NC_080671.1:266037362-266117678 GCF_030247195.1 Topomyia yanbarensis
TATATATATATATATATATATATATATATATATATATATATATATATATATATATATATATATATATATATATATATATATATATATATATATATATATATATTATATATATATATATATATATATATATATATATATATATATATATATATATATATATATATATATATATATATATATATATATATATATATATATATATATATATATATATATATATATATATATATATATATATATATATATATATATATATATATATATATATATATATATATATATATATATATATATATATATATATATATATATATATATATATATATATATATATATATATATATATATATATATATATATATATATATATATATATATATATATATATATATATATATATATATATATATATATATATATATATATATATATATATATATATATATATATATATATATATATATATATATATATATATATATATATATATATATATATATATATATATATATATATATATATATATATTGTCTCTAAATTGTTAACGGAATCAATTTTGGTTATTGTTTTTCCCGAATAAAGAAGGAAAACTGGGAAAACGTTGTGTTCCAATAACATCATTTTGTAACCTGATATTGCTGCTAACGCATGGAAAAGTATAATATTGGACATAGTGAAGTATATCGCATAGTTCTACGAAACAGTTATGATTCATATTTATATGAAATTTTCTGTGCACATTTGTGCCACGTCATACATATTTTATCATCAATACACACTTATGACACGTATGCGAGCGACTTTGGTTTACATTTTACGCAAAAACTGTAAATATAGTCAACCGATCTTTGCACAAATTGAGAGATTATTTCAGAAAAGATAGAAGCATCGAATGTCTTCTCCGAAAAACTTCTAACATTTATAAATTTTAAGACATTCAATCTCAAACTTTAAAAATCGTTTTTCTCGAAAAAAGCTAAATGGCGGTTGTCATAAGATAGCACAACAGCGACGAGTTATGAAACAAATGTTTGTACTGAAATAATAACGCATGTTTCGAGAATATTAATATCGAGTAAAACTTGCGCTCCAAGACATCCGCAACACTGTATGAATAGCTGGAGCTGCAAAAAGTAAACATTCAGCTCAAGTATTGCAATCAAACGAAATGCCTCTATCGACAATAAAGAAGCGCTATCGTCCGCGAAATTCGAAACAGATCAATACCGGAGCAGAAAAGGAAGGATGTTTTGGATTCGGGAGATACACGGAAATCGTGGCATTCGGTGTCTGGAGGCAAGATGTCATTTTCTGGGTTCTTGCTCCCATATCTTTAGAAGCAACAAAATTAAAGGTCGCTCGCTTGTTAATTTATTTCATCGCCCAAGCATTTTGTTTTTTAATATATGTATTGTTGCATTAAATTAATGAACTAGTTAATAACAAAACATGAGCCGAAATTCGGTAGTGCGTCCGGTAAAAAAAATAATGTAAAATAATAAACATTCATCTTGATAGAAAAGAGTATGCATGTTTGCATACTAGTGAAAACCCTGATGGTTTCTGCGAATGCCAGCTTGATTTTTTATTGCGTTGTATTCGTAAGAAGAGTTTTTTTTCATAATCTTGTTACCTTATTTGCGTTGGGGTGCGAAAATACCCCAAGAAACAGTTCTAGGGTTGAGATAGGGTCCGGTATTCTGATGTCCGATGGGGTGGTTCAATTGAAGCAAAATTTTCGATTTTTATATATTGGCCCTAGATTACTCCACCAAAATTGGTTCAAATCTGTGTAGGTCGATTACATGTGCCTTGATCACTTCGTGCGGAATGACCCACACAAGAGAAGAGCAAGGAATATTAGACCAGTGTTAGCAGTGATATGCGCCGCTTGATAACCTCTTTATTGCGTTCTCGTAATGCGAAAGAATTACTACAGTGAATAAATTGAAACCAGATTCACGAACAACCCAAAAATGAATAACGTACAAGTTAAATCGGTTGCATTCTTATAGGTGAATTGATCACTTTACAATTCACAACAAACTTTGACAGCTTACTTCTACAACAGTAGTGGTAACATCCAGTCTCTTTTTACAAACACCATCACTGTATGGAGAAAATGTAAATCTACTAATACAACATAAAATTTTCCTGGCTTCTACATATCTTCACCTTAATGATATACTAAATATATACAGAGTTGTCAGCTTCTAGCGCTTGTGTGCTTCTAAAAGCCCTATGCGCACTTTTGCCCCACGCGCATTTTTACCCCACCTTACTCTACTGTAGTTTTATAGATCCTGATTTATTCAAACATCCAATTTATGATTCCCAAAATTCAAAAAATTACATCAAAACAGCGAAAAATGGTCCTTCCCCCGTAATTTCAAGCCACTATATTCAAACCTTTCATGCTTATATGTGCGATTAGTTGACTTAATGATACACTAAATCCATACAGAGTTGCCAGGTTCTAGCGCTTGTGTGCTTCTAAAAGTCCTATGCGCATTTTTGCCCCACGCGCACTTTTACCCCACCTCACTCTATGGTTCCAAAACCGTTTTTCTTAAAAAAGTTAGAGTAAAGAAACACGAAAAACCTGTTTTGATCAAGATAGGTGCGTATCTAGCAGTGTGAGAAGCTGCTCAATTTTTAAATACCGATCCTTAATACACATCTCCTGCAATATTTTCAGTAGTTCGATTGGGCAGAAAAGATAGCCGAAAGCAGTCTACATTGATAAAATTTATCAGTTTTCAACAATATTTGAAGACAACGAAGATATATCAAAATATAATTTTCACCGATAACTGGAAATGTCTCTGGCAGCACTGCTCTAGTGAAATCCAATCAGAGCAATTGCAATAACTTCGGATATTTCTTGTAACTGTTAGCGTTCAAATAAACGGTGATAGTCACAATTATTAGTTTTACTTTTTTGTGAGGAAATCTTGTCTAACCCCAAAGTTTTAACTGTTTGAAATCGTGGTTGTTTACTAATAACAGGGTATGCAGAAGGTTAATAAAATCAATAAAATGAATAAAATAAACAAAATGAAAAAAGTGATAAAATGAATAAAAATGTTTTCTTTCTATATATTTTATCATTTTTTTCAAGCAAACAATTTAAACAATAAAATGATCGAAATGAAAAAAATCAGCGATATTTTTTTTTAAATACGTTTATTTAGGCCCAAATGCTGTAGCTTAACGAGGCCGATAATTAATTTTTTTTTATATATTACATGTCACAAGTTAGTGGGGGAAGGGAAAGCCGTATTTAGGATCGGCTTGCTCCCCTCTTATGTAAGTAAAGGAAAAAGGTAGGAAGTGGGATACATATTGTGTAATTGACATCGTCGTTTGCTGATTGATCATTGTGGCGGATATGCACACTTTGTTGTAGTGTTGTAGTTTCCAGCCTGTAATCGCAGGGGCGAGGGGAGGGTCGATATTTCGGATAATTATTGGCATTCTATATCATCTGCATGTGCGGTATGTCATGATGTTCTGGATAGACGGTTATCAAAAAGGGTATGCACGGAAGACTCGTGAAGCAATGCCATATTGTAGATACAGGGATAGGTTGGTGAGATTCTACTGAGAATGAGAGAGGGTAAAATGTATTAAACTTGAACATCAATGGTATTCAAAAAGATATAGATAAGAAAAATATAGGGGTGGTCACGGCTTGCCAGGACGTCCCGGACTGGCACATAGGGTGATCTGCCTCGGGCCCGAAGGGAATCTATTAGTTGGGACCTGGCAACACAGTACTCTGCGCACAGCCAAACAACATGCTCGATGTCGTGATAGCCGTTCTCACAAACACAATGATTACTTTCAGCAAGCTCTATACGACGGAGATGCGCGTCAAACGAGTAATGGTTGGACATGATCCTTGACATCGTACGAATAAAGTCCCGGTTCACATCCAACCCCTTAAACCAAGCATTCGTTGATACCTTCGGGATAATGGAATGTAGCCACCGTCCCAGATACCCATTGCTCCATGAGGTTTGCCAACTATCGAGTGTCCTCTGACGAGAGATACTGAAAAATTCGTTGAAGCAAATTGGTCTTTCGTAAGTGTCGCCTTCTAATGCGCCCACCTTGGCTAAAGAGTCCGCCTTCTCATTGCCCGCAATAGAACAATGTGACGGGACCCAAACCAAGGTAATCTGGTAAAATTTTTCAGATAAAGCACTCAGATATTCCCGTATTTTCCCCAGGAAATACGGAGAGAGACTATCCGAAACGATGAAGTAATGGTCTGAGGGCAGGGTGTCAATGATCCCGAGAGTATACTGAATGGCAGCTAATTCTGCGACGTAAATTGAAGCAGGATCATTGAGCTTGAATTAGAGCTTCCATCCCGGGAATTTATTTCCCGGGAATCCCGGGATTTTTGGACTTCCCGGGATTCCCGATTCCCGGGAAATTGTGTTTTCTCATTCCCGGGATTCGGGAATCCCGGGAAAAAAAGATTTTTAATTTATTTCAAAAGGCTTAGGTTCTGCGAAAGAAATTCTGTAGGAAATATCTTTATCGGCAAACATTTGGAGTGAGCAGTGAATTCAGATGATTTTCCAACTGATTTGCAGATCTTTGGACTATATATCTTTAGGCTCGCTGATTTCATGATTTTTAGGTATATAGTCCAAGCTACTAAAAATGTTGATATTTTCATGCAAAATGGATTAATTTGCCGGCCGTTGTACCGAAGCATTTCCTTACAGTAGCGTTAGTGATGCGCTCGATATCTCTGCAACCGGTGAGCCGATTGATCAGATTTTTTAACAGTTCTTTTCATAGTTTATTTTAATAGTTAGATCTTGAATGAAAGATCTTGAATGAATGCAATCAAATTAGTAATTGAAATGGCGGTAATTTCTTAAAAATTCGATGAGTGTTTGTTTCAAAACTTGGGGTGGTTTGTAGTGATATCATGCTTAACGCAAACGCTATTTAAAATAAAGAACGTTTCTAGAACGTCTGCAGAAATATTTGATCGGTTCATCGAATACATATTTCGTCTAATTTGTTATACCGTAACCGTAATATCTGTAAATTTTTGGATGTATGAAAAAAGGACATAACGCTGTAGCTGTCCAATATCATGCGCATCCAACCTATTTCAATGTCGCTTTCAAGGATGCAGGCAGGATTTTTGAAGGGATAAGATAAAGCAATCCAGATACTCGCCCATAACAGGAAATTGATTGTAGGCTTCATCCATCGCTGCACAGGTCGTCCATTATCTACTTGATTTTGATTCACACTTAATTCGGAATGATGCTCATCCTACTGCGACAGAAATGGATTCCATATATCACATTTTCTCATTTGATCGAAAATAACTGCACAATACCCTGAAGCAGCTTAATCTTTTCATTCAGGATTACCAAAGAAGATGCTTTACATTGAATTGACCCATCGTATCAGAACAACGAATTGCAATTTTGGACAGTAACTCCAGCAGCTGCGTTTAGTATATCGTCCCAATCGTATCCGTGATTACCAAAATTTAGGTTATACATATAGCCAAGAAAAATCAAAAGAAGTTGATGTTGCGTAAACTTATTGACGAGTTACCATATGATTGAATGATGTGTAGGACACCAAATCGCCTTTTTCTGACAACTGCTTTTAGGACAGATATACATGCAATCAAACGGGTTTGAAAACTTTTCAATTTATTCTGTTTTTCTTAAGAAAATCATTCTCCTTTTATTTTTCTTCTGTATTCCCGGGATCCCGGGATTTCCCGGGAAATTTATTATTTATTTCCCGAATCCCGGGAAGCTGAAAACCGTCGGGAAATGGAAGCTCTAGCTTGAATGAGGCAGCAAGATTTTCGTTGAAGATACAGAAGCCTGTGGACCCGTCGAGAATTGATCCGTCAGTGTAGAACATTTTGGCGCAGTCGACTTCATGGTGTTTGTTATAGGAAATATTTGGGACCACTTGTGGGCGAATATGATCCGGAATTCCACAAATCTCTTCCTTCATGGATGTATCGAAAAATACAGTTGGATCAGAAGTATCTAAGAGATGAGCACGGTTGACGTTATACGTAGATGAATTGATGTTCTGTGCCATGTAAACGAAGTACAAGGACATGAATCGGGTTTGAGAATTAAGCTCGACAAGCCTTTCGCAATTTGCAATCACCAATGGGTTCAGAATATCGCATCGAATGAGTAATCGATATGAGAGGTCCCAAAATCGATTTTTCAGCGGAAGAACGCCCGCCAGCACTTCGAGACTCATCGTATGGGTTGAGTGCATGCAACCCAAGGCAATACGCAAGCAACGATACTGGATTCGCTCCAGTTTGATGAAGTGTATGTTCGCAGCGGAGCGAAAGCAGAAACATCCGTACTCCAACACTGATAATATCGTTGTTTGGTACAACCTGATTAGGTCTCCTGGATGGGCACCCCACCATGTTCCAGTTATTGTACGGAAAAAGTTGATCCTTTGTTGGCACTTCTGTTTCAGATACCTAATGTGACATCCCCAGGTACCTTTAGAGTCGAACCATACCCCGAGATATTTGAATGTTGAAGCCTGAGCAATAGTTTGATCCATTAATTGAAGCTGTAGTTGCGCTGGTTCACGCTTTCTAGAAAATACGACTAGCTCAGTTTTCTCCGTGGAGAACTCGATACCCAGCTGGAGAGCCCAAGCAGACAAATTGTCCAAGGTATCTTGCAGTGGTCCTTGCAAGTCGACGGCTTTAGGACCTGTAATAGAGACCACACCGTCATCTGCAAGCTGCCTTAGCGTGCAGGAATTGATAAGACATTCGTCAATGTCATTCACGTAAAAATTGTAGAGGAGAGGGCTTAGACATGAGCCCTGGGGAAGGCCCATGTAGCTAAATCGTGATGTCGATAAATCGCCATGCGAGAAATGCATTTGTTTTTCAGACAACAGGTTTAGCAAAAAGTTATTTAAAATTGGCGAAAGACCATGCTGGTGCAAATTCTCATAAAGAATGTTGATCGAAACTGAATCGAAAGCCCCCTTAATATCCAAGAATACTGATGCCATCTGCTCTTTGTTAGCATATGCCATTTGAATTTCTGTTGAGAGCAACGCAAGGCGCGGAAGCCAAATTGTGTATCTGACAGTAAGCCATTTGTTTCGACCCAATTGTCGAGCCGAAACAGGATCATTTTCTCGAACAACTTCCGGATACAGGACAGCATTGCAATCGGACGATACGAATTGTGGTCGGAGGCTGGTTTTCCTGGTTTTTGGATGGCGATGACCCTCACCTGTCTCCAGTCATGTGGGACAATGTTACCCTCAAGAAACCTATTAAATAAATTCAACAAGCGTCTTTTGGCAGAGTCTGGCAGATTCTTCAACAAGTTGAATTTGATTCTATCTGGCCCCGGGGCTTTATTGTTACATGATAAGAGAGCAAGTGAGAACTCCACCATCGTAAACGGTGTTTCGTTCGCGGTATTGTAAGGCGACGCGGCGCGGTAGATTTTCTGTGCCGGGGCGGAATCCGGACAAACCTTCTTGGCGAAATCGAATATCCAACGGTTTGAATATTCCACGCTCTCGTTAGTACTGTTTCGGTTTCGCATACGTCGGTCCGTGCCCCAAAGAGTGCTCATCGATGTTTCTCTTGTTAACCCGTCGACAAACCGGCGCCAGTAACTGCGTTTCTTAGCTTTCATTAAATTTTTCATTCGCTTTTCTAATATCGCGTACACTCGATAACTAGCAACTAACCCGTCGTTCCGGAAGGTTTTATACGCGGCAGCTTTCTCCGCGTACACGTCTGAGCACTCTTTGTCCCACCACGGGTTGGGAGAACGTTTTTGGGTATTCACGTCGGGTACTCGTTTCGTCTGAGTTTGAATCGCGCTATCGAGAATCGAGTTGGACAAAAACTTATATTCTTCCTCCGGGGGAAGTACCTGTGTTGAATCGATAGTTTTGGATATCTCAGCAGCGTAGCTCTTCCAATCAATGTTTCGTGTGAGGTCAGAGGGAACATTGATTGGTTCCGATGGTCTTGAACCAGTGGTGATTGCAATTACAATTGGTAAGTGGTCACTACCGTGGGGATCAGATATTACCTTCCACTTGCAATCTAACCGTAGTGATGTCGAGCATAAAGATATGTCCAGTGCACTTGCTTGCGCAGGTGGTCTAGGAATCCGTGTCATTACCCCTGTGTTCAGAATTGTCATATTGAAGTTGTCACAAAGGTCTTGAATTGTCGAAGATCGATTATCGTCGTATAGACAGCCCCACCCCGTACCGTGAGAGTTAAAGTCTCCAAGAAGCAGACGGGGCGAGGGAAGGTGTTCAATCACGTTGGAGAATCTTCGATATCCCATCATGGCCCTAGGAGGAATGTAAATAGAAGCAATGCAAAGATCTTTGCCTTTGATGGTTGTTTGACGAGCGACAACTTCAATGCCTGGTGTCGAAGGGAGGTTGATTCGATTGAAGGAGTAGCACTTTTTGATCCCTAAAAGTACCCCCCCATATGAGTCTTCTCGATCCAAGCGGATAATGTTAAAATCGTGGAAGTTGAGGTTTATATTAGAAGTTAGCCATGTTTCACATAGGGAAAATGCATCACAATGATTGTAATTTAGCAAGTGTTTTAATGAATCAATTTTGGGGATAATACTTCTGCAGTTCCACTGAAAAACAGTGATCAGATCCCTGATTCCGTCTAATAAGTTAGCCATCGAAGGATACGATCGCTGTAAGGAGGGGCCATTGTTCAGTCAACTGTTTTAAAAATGTTCTTACTGTTGGTAGAATAGCAACCAGCAAGCTTTTCATAGGATCGGTAATGTTGAAAGCTGTGAATATCCAGTCCACAATGTCAGAAAATTTAAGGAATCCCGTTTTAGGTTGAGTTTCTGACTGTAAAATTGGAGCACTTGGGATTTTTGGTGCCCCGGGGAGTGCTGGGAACTCCTGGTTGTATCTCAATTTCCCAAAACCAGGAGGTATTATCTTCGGATTTGTACCAGCACTTCCAGTTGATGAATTATTTTTATTTTGTACCCTTGTTTGGGACAACCTAGGACCCTTACGAGGAAGTTCAGGTGAGTTTTGATTAGGTCTTTTCCTAGAGTTTCCAAGCGGAGCCAAAGAATGCCCCTCGCAAGGGTCGTTAGAGGCGTTATCGTCAGTTGGCAAGAGAGCGAATGGGTTTTCGGAGATAAGTGGAACAGCTCTTTTAAGAATTTCTGCGTAAAAGCGTCTGGAGCGATCTTTAGCGGATCGCTTCAGTTTATCCGCGCGAAGTTTGTACGTTGGGCATGTCAAAAGTGCATGCGGATTCTCCCCACAGTAAACACACTTCTCAGCGGGCCTACTGCAAGTATCATCCGCATGGCGTTCCCCACATTTACCGCACCGTTGCTTTTTGCTACAGTAGGTGGCCGTGTGACCTAGCTGCTTGCAATTGGAACAATTCATGACCCGCGGTACAAACAGGCGTACAGGTAGACGAGCTCCTCCCACTTCAACGTAGCTCGGAAGTGCAGATCCGGCGAAAGTTACGCGAAACGAGTCTGATGGATAGTAATTACCATCTTCGATGGACTTTGAGTGCAATTGCTTGTACTCCAAAATCTTAACTGATTGAAGGTTAGGGTCCTTAAAGCGGCCAGCCCCATCATTCATCAGATCATCGATAGTTAGACCCGCATCACTTACCACACCGTCGATCTCCACATCACGAAAAGGGATGTAGACGCGATACTCCAGCGTAAAGAGGCTATTGCTAACGATATCATTGGCCTGTTTCAAGTCAGTAACGACTACGCGCAGTTTATCTGACTGAACCTTTTTAATCTCGGTTACGGCCGAGTAACGTTTTGTCAGCTCCCGTGCAACAGTTATGTTGTTTAACGGTTTATTTTTGGGCCGAAAGTATACCACCCAAGGACCAGCGGATCCATCCTGGTAAACCTTGACTCGGGGGGCTGTGAGACATTGGGGGAAAGTGGGGGAAGTGGATCGACCATAACATTATCTGTCTCAGTATCAGATATACGTTCTTCTTCCCCATAATATTCGTCTTCGGAGGGTGAGCCTTCTGTTTGTTCCATTTTGTTGCGGGAGCAACACGCTCGACCGAACTATTTAATTTAAATCAAAATAAAAAATCAAAAACAATCATAAAAAAAAATCGATGAGAAAAGTAAAAAACGAAACACTTCACCAGTTGGTTCCTGACGAGCTGGTAGGTGAATTGATCCTTCGTTTGTTTTATCCGTCAACCGCGTGACCTTCACACAGTAGAGAGCTGATATAGCTCGTCTAAACAAAGCCGTCTTTCAGGCAAGAAAACTGTTTAGTAACGCACTTCACTGCACTACTTTAACCGATATTGCAGGTAATAATTATCACTCGAGGGACTGTTTATTAGTAATGCTTTACTGCAGCCTCTGCCACAGCAAGCACCTTCGTACTACCGAAAAAACTAAACCACACCGGAGAGAACAAAAAGCACTTGTTTCCCGGTACAAAGTTGGGTTACGAATGATCTGCGATATTAAAAAGTAATAGAATTAATTAAATAAATTAAATTGTGTCTAATTACTTTTCTAGATGAAGTGACTAAAATGAACGACTGAACAAAATTAGTCAGATTATTATAATGAGTAAAATGTGTGAACCCGAAAAATAATATAAAATTGTATAACACGAAAAAATTAATAAAATAGGTTAAATGAATGATACGAATAAGATGAAGAAGATAATAAACTGATCGGAATGCATGCAAAGAATGAAATGAATACAATGAGGTCAAATAAACAAAATGAATCAAAGGAATGCTAAATGAAAAAATATTAAAATGAAATGATCATACAGTGTGTTTGGTTCATGGTTAAGGACCTCTCGGGGGGTGATAGACTGTCATATTTGGAGAAAAAAATGTTCTACACATGCCATCAAATCTCAACTAATACAGAGTTATTGAACTTTTTGTGTAAAAAACTTATTTGTCTTAAAATACCTCTAACTTTAAAAGTATACTTTGTATTTTAAATCTTTTAGTTCCATTCGAAAGGTGAGAAAATTTCCTATTGAATGGTGTTCTCATATCTGTTAGTTAATTAGTTTTAATTACCTTTTAGCCGTAAAGTAGTTAAAAGTTAGTGTTTTTGAGGAGGTTTTTGCTAACTTTCTCGAAATAAAGAAGTATGATTATAGCAATATCCATTACAATATATACGCGAACGAAGGTCTTAGTGGAATGTACGTAATGTTTCAAAGGTTTTCTTCCATTTAATTCCACTATGTTTCATAGTGGTTGAAAGATAGTGGAATTAAATGGAAGAAAACCTTTGAAACATAATATCCATTATCCCAAAGTTGGATTTTAGGACGATTCATAATTTGTTCTTGGACGTCATATTCATATCTCTTCTCATTTCTTTGTAATTTCATTGCTATACTTTTACTGTAACCGACTTGCATGTGCTTAAAAGACTCTAAGCTGAAAAATATGCTTTATATCGTTATTTACAAGATTTCATTGGAAAGCTGAGAAAACGTCCTATCAGTGCAAATTAGGCTGAAAATGAAAACGGTTTGAGATACAAAGTTAGTATCTTCAACAAAGTTGCTCAGAATTGATTGTTCTACAATATTGCAGAAGAAAATATCATTCTCTCTGAACTACAATTTGAAATAATGTCTACAACTTTCACATTTTAAGGGCCACCCTAAAACCGTTTCATTCAAAAGATGCAGTTTGTCACGCACAATAAATGTTACTAAGATACCAAATCTCTAAACCTAAAGATGAATGCGTTAATAATTGTTTCCCGCTAATCTCGCTTCCTGGACCACTGTGCAGTGTATGTACAAATATCTTTTAGTTAAGTGTACAAAATGATTTTTTACTAACGAAATAACCCAAAATTTGTGTTTTTTGGAGAGTTATTTAATTATTCTAATTATTATTCAACAAAATTTATCGTTACTATTGTTCATTTGATGCCCCTTAATGTTCTCTATAACTTTTTATATGACATTTTGTCTATATGTCTTTTCATTTTGCTGCTATTTAATAGTTAACACAGCATGACCTCGCCACAAATGTAGTGGGTTCGAAATCGTTATTTTTGCATATGAAACGATGTGATAAAAACGATTTTGCGTCGAAACCAAAAGAGATAATTGAATGTTTCAAAGCAAGAACTGTAGAACTTGTTGAGATGCATTATTTCCATGATAATAATGGTGATGTTTATTATTCACTATTTTAAGAAAATTAACGAAAATGCTAATAATAGCACTAACTTTAAACTAATTTACTTCTAAAAGAATACTAAATTCACTTAACTGGAAGGTATTAATACATTTTCCCGGTAGAACTTTCCTGGCTTTCGAATAAAAAAAAATACAATAAGTGCCATACTTTTTTCAATTAGAGCTGGTATTAGTGAAAATGAGATAAAAATATCCAAGTTGAATAACCTAAACTCATGAAAATAAGAAAAGGTAAGTGTATCATGTCAAAGAACGAATTATGCAGCTCTTCAAGACTAACAATCTGGACTATTAAAATAATGAGGTTAACTATTAGGATTTTCAAGAAATGGTCGAAAAATCGATTAAAATTGTTTAATTTTCAATAAATTACATTGGAAAGGTTACTTAAACTTATCAGCTGAAACAATGCGAAATTTCCCAGTGGACCTAAAATATTTGAAATACAAAGTATGCTTTTTGAGTTAGAGGTGTTTTAAGACAAATAAGTTTTTTACACAAAAAGTTCAATAACTCTGTAACGGTTGAGATTTGATGGTATGTGTAGAACAATTTTTTTCTCCAAATATGATAGTCCCCCGAGAGGTTCTTAACCATGAACCAAACACCCTGTATATTTAAAATTAGTCAGATATTTAAAATGAAAAAAAAAATAAACAAAACAAATGTAATCCATGAAATGAATGATCTGGAAAAAATGGGTATATAGAATAAAATTTGAAAAAGTTAGTTAAATGGAGTAAATGAACTCTAAAACCACTATTTCAGAATATTCTGAAGTGTTTGCGAAAATCCCATTGCAAAGAGCACGTTTTAGATCTTCTTTTTTGACACCGTTTTAAGATTATCTGGTGTTTATACTTTATAAATGGGCCTTGATTAGTCATTGTCATTGTCATTTCTCAGCCCACACCCTGGCAGACGTTCATCCGCCCATCTAGACTCTGTCAAGATGAGGACCTACAAAGCCTAACTGTTCGTATGTGCTAATCCGTATAGCACACCAGTTTCTTCCACAAGCAGGCGCCGGCTATTAACCAGTCCCACAAGTTTCAGATACATTACATAGAGGATAGTTGGAGACAGAAAATGAAGAGATAGTAAAGAGATTTCGGTTTGCTGAAACGAGACAAGAAAAGCAAAATAATTGTGATCAGTTTTTTTTCTTTTTGAAGTAGAATACTTCTAACGTTTCAATATGGGGTCCCGTTTCAAAAATTTCAGTTGAGAAATTTTCCCAGGTTTGAAATGCGAATATCTTCCGTTCTACTGGACGAAATCGCAATATTTTTGCACTATCTGATCGGAAATTTGTGCACGTATTTCGTATTAAATTTCGGAATTACTGCGACTACTATAAATAAACCAAAACAAGAATTTTCAGAAAATCCTTCGAAAACAGCGAGGAAAATGCGCAATTTGCCAGCATATCCCACGCAGAGTCGTCAAAAAGGAGCATGTAAGCGTTTCATTACATACAGGAATGTTATATATACAGGTCACGCGAGCTTGTTTTGTATCAGTGGGTGCTCGCTTACCACACGAGCAACATGCTTGTCCGGACGGTACAATGAGCGGTATCATGTTTGCGTTCCCGTACCAAGCGTCATCGCAAGGTTCTTCGTGATAAAATCCAGGGAATCACCAAATCTGCCATTCGGCGTCTGGCTCGTCGTGGTGGTGTAAAATGCATCTCCGATTTAATCTACGAATGCTGATGGTGTGCAGGAAAATGTCACCCGAGATGCCGTGACCTACACTGAACACGCCAAGCGCAAAACCGCAATGAATGTCGTCTATACTCTGAAGCGGCAGGGACGCACTTTGTATGGATTTGGAAGTGGAAAAGGTAGAACTATCTTGTATCATTATAAAAAAGGCCCTTTTCAGGGCCACCAAATTAATTCCAAAGAATATTTATAATTGCATTTTCTGTTTCATGGACTGTTTCTCCCTGGAGAGCAATTTGGGTTAAACCCTAAATTATGATTTATTTCAGTACGCAAATTGCAAATATGGTCAGAAACAAACTGGAGTGAGGTGGAAAACATTTTTACTAGGCGCATTCAAAAAAGGTTTCAATTCTCAAACATTTTACCAAGGTACCGTATTACATTACTCTTTTTACCCTGAGTGTTCGATAACCTCCGTAGTGGAAACACAATTTCAATTTTGTTCTTTATCAAAAATATATGGTCGACCAACGAAAGGGTGGAGCTACGAGAAGAACAGATATTGAGGACAACACAAAAAAGGACGAGCTTACATTGTGCTGGAGTCAGGTATAAAAACTCAGCATGCTGTTGCTCACGCTCAGTTCGTTTCCAGCATCAGCATGCAGCAGTTCGTTTGCAGCATCTCCTGCAAAATTCAAACCGCCGTCCGTTTGCTGCTGTTAGAAGAGTTGGCCAAGCACGCCGTCTTCCATGGCACCAAAACTGTTACCATATACACCAGCTCCAAGTAAATTCCGAACACTGCCCAAACAAAAGGCCCTTTTCAGGGCCATCAATTTATCGACAAAGAATCGAATTGAAGTTTTGTTATTACAAGCATCAGAAAGTGGCTTGCCAATAGCGTTGGATGGTAAGTGAGCCACTTGTGAACAATATCGTCGCTTTCAAGTAGAATGGCACAAAATAAAAAAGTTATTTGTGTGTTTTGTAGACAAGTTAGTGTAATGATTCAATTTACCAAAATCGAACGTTTTCTAACGTTTCGATATAGGTGCTCCGTTTCAAAATTTTCGGCCAGAATGTTGCCTGTTTTTCTAAAAGTGAAAATCTGCTATTGTACTGAATGAAAACCTTCGATTTTTGCGCTGATTGGAAATAGTTGTGACTAGTTGTGAAGAATGTTCAATTACTGAAAATAACAGATTTTGTGAAAGCAGTGGTTGGTCCATACAATTCGATTCCAAGCGAGCCAGACTAGTTTTCGTTGGAAGGTCCATCTCTGACAATAGAAATAAACTATTTTATTTTGAATTCAACTACAACTTCCTTGAAAACAGCACAGCTAAAAAACTTGATAATTCCAAAAATACTCCAAATAAACTATGAATGTGCTAAAGTCGACCAAATCGCATAGAAATTGTTTATTCCAGAGCAGAATTTACCGGTCTAAAGCGTATTCTACTTCACTCCGGTTATGTCTCTGACATTACCCACCCATCTTTTTTTTTATCGGGAAGATGGGACTGCAGCTTAACGTAACGTCAAGTTCTCTGTTTTGTCTGGTCCAATGTATCCTGCTCCTAACAACGCGTGCTAAGTCGTCAGTGATGCAATTAAAACTTCGCATTGATTCCGCTTCTATTTTCTTCCTGATCTCCTCATGGGTCCCCTAGGTCAGAAGCGGATCAATCGACTGTTAAGTAAATTAGAGATCGCAGTCAGCCGTGATGTCCGCGAATTTCATACATACATACAAACTATTTGGCGCAAGTTCAGAGCGTGTAACGTCGTGTCATCTAGTCTGTCACCCTATGGAAAATAATCCTACCATCGCCTTGGGGTCAACGTCATATTGGCAAATTTTGCATTGAATCCGCTTCTGTCTCTTCCTAATCTCCTTTTTGTCTCCTAGGTCCGAAGCAGATCAATCGACTATTAATTGAAACGGTAAACATACTAGCAGTATTTGTCCTTACTCGCGAATACTTTTCCTTCAACTGTGCTGTTTCTTCTCTATCTTATAACATAACTCGATTATCCCTGTCCTAGTCAATATACATATTCATTACATTATGGACCAGGCAAACCCTTAATTTTCTATTATTATTATCCTGAGTAGCTATACCAGTGAAGGTATTTTAGGATTTCGCAAAAAGAATCTCTGCCAATAAAGGCGTAGGAAATATTTATCCACTATTAACCATAAAGTTTGCTCGAACCGAATGTCCGCCTGGTTCGATTCGAATAGACCACACCGACCCGAAAGGGTTGCTTATCATTTCTGAGAGCCGGTGTGCTTGGTCGAGTTTAGTAATCATAAGAACAAGTCCTGAATAATTAACTATCTCCTAGGTGCCAGTCCTGCACTCCTTTCCTGAACTAGCCTCATACTCACGATCAAAAGAGTCGACAACTAGTAGGATCCACATGTCCCCCACCCAAGTGAATTGATCAGCTTGCAAGTAGGAGCACATGTCTACCAACCAGCCAAGAAGACTTCCGAATCAATGAGAATGGACCATGCCAGTCGAAGGCCACAGGCCCAGCGCCATCTCGTACAGTGTCATTGTCATTTCTCAAGATGAGAACCTACAAAGCCTAACTGTTCGTATGTGCTAATCCGTATAGATTTTGGTTTGCTGAAACGAAACAAGAAAAGCAAAACAATTGTGATTAGTATCGTAGCTATAATAAATAAATAAACGATTTCTCCTCTGTTGTCGGTTTCCCTTGTTCGTAGTCCTCCCTCCTGTTCCTGGTCTGTTTGGGCCACTGGCTTTCCGTTTCCTTGGCCGTCACGCTCGATCGATTTAGACATCATAGCAGGAGAAACAAATGAAAAGACAAAACAAAACAAAATGAAAATAAATGGACGTCTGCTATCTGTGCCTAAATTGATGTTGCTTCTCAGTTTTGCACGACCCAGGGGGGACTTGGCCTTGATCCCAATGCTCTGTCACCGATGTTACGTGATATTCGTTATGGAATATTCTTTGTGTGGGGGCCATTCATAAGCAATGTTGTTCGTTTTTTTATCCCTGATCCTCTGATACGTCTAAAATTCATTTTTAGTTTTTATCTCGTTACGTGACGCTCTTCTCTATTGTCAATATCCAACATCATTTATGAATGGTCCCCTGGTGATATATTTAGAGCAGACAATCCAATGAAAAATAGGATTGACAGGATTTTAGTGCGCTGTTGGCGCCTTGTGTCACATCTTCATGTATGTTATTCATACTAACAATACCAAAGCATGCGATGTGATGACCGGAAGATTAGAGAAGCAACTCCTCCCCTTCCCCCCCCCTTTATAAATGGGCCTTGATTAGCCATCAGAAAATCTAGAAATCAGGAATTTGTCTTGGAATTAAAAGATGTCTTTTTGGTCACAGATATTTGAAAAATGATTTTTGTAGACAATAAAATTTTCATGTCCAGTATTTATACTCGTAATTGGAACTAGTAAACTGAGATTACTAGCACAGATAACAGACATTTAGGCTCGATTTGAATCGTGTGTAAATACCCGCTACTGAAATTCAGAATAAATCAGACGTCTGAAACACGTTTGGCAAACGTTTGTAGACGGCGCAGTGATCGATACAATGCAGTTAGAGTACAACCACAGATAACAGACGTTTAGGCTAGAACAAAATTTCTTCAAAAACCTGTGTAAACTTTCAAATTGATAAACGTTGGAAATCCGTGTTTCACTTTTGCCATCTGCGCAACTGTTTGCTACACGTGTTTGACAGTTGTACTCTAACTGCATTGTATCGATCACTGCGCCGTTTACAAACGTTTGCCAAACGTGTTTCAGACGTCTGATTTATTCTGAATTTCAGTAGCGGGTATTTACACACGATTCAAATCGAGCCTAAATGTCTGTTATCTGTGGTACAACTGTCAAACACGTGTAGCAAACAGTTGCGCAGATGGCAATAGTGAAACACGGATTTCCAACGTTTATCAATTTGAAAGTTTACACAGGTTTTTGAAGAAATTTTGTTCTAGCCTAAACGTCTGTTATCTGTGTTACTAGTATTCATTTGCATTGAAGTATATAGAAAAGAGTGTCAAGTGTCTAGGTTATGTTGGCAATTATATTGTTGTCGAAGGCACAAAAGCCGTTCATTCAGTCGATTACAATGCAGTCTGTTCCACCCATCCTTATCACTTGAGAATTGTTTCGTTCGGAACTCTCATTCTGGTTTATGAGTCCTTCACAAAACAATACCATGACAAAGGAATGGTTCAAACTACCAGAATAAGTATTTAAATTCATCGAAAAGCCAGTGGCCATTGAAAGTATCACTGGACTTGTTGAAACAGATGTCTTCCGTTTAATTCCACTATCGATATAATAATGAAAAACTGTTGCTTTTTACTATAAATCAGATACTAGTATTTCAACTATTACTTATAGTGCTTTTGAGACACGAACATTCTTGAAATTACAAGTTGTATTTTTCTTTTTTTCGAGAGTTGTCCTACTGGAGCTGTAGAGCTAGGTTCTCGGAAGGGCTCCCCGTCAGAATCACATACTACAATTTGCAGACGAGACAGGCAATGTCGCCCACTAAAGCACTGCATTAGGCCAATTGTAGCGGGCCGCGATTCTGAATGTGATATTCATTGTACGGTTCAGGTATGTGCGGGCGCAGGGACTCGCGATCGCGTGAATCATCGCGAAGGGCTCGAACATTTGTACGTTAACGTGCTCGATCGCGTGTGCGTTTCTATGTCGCGTATGCTAACGTGTATGTAACTTCGCGTGCATAAATTCTATTTCATAACCGTGTGCCTTTCGCATATTCGCGTGTGTTCTAGAATGATCGCGCGCGGACCGTGAATCTGATACTTAATTTTTTGTGTGCGGCTCACATTCCAGAAGAAAGTGGGTTCTTCCATATCATTAGAGCTCCCAATCATGTCGCCGTAGAACGTGTGGTCTAGTGGATATGAGCTTTATTTTTTTGATTGGTCCAACTGAATGTATGAACCTAAATTGCTAGAATGAAGGCTAAAGATTTCCGGACGTGACCGATTCATGATCGCGTGCGTTTGCGGGTTCGCGTTTGAGACCGCGTTTGTAACTTCGCAAGTACTAAAATGTTCACACAATTCCCGGAGTGTTATCAAGTTTACGCGATCGCGGGCATAGGTGTACGTAGATGACCGCGAAGGGCTTAAGCGTTCGTATGTTGACGTGTTTGTCGCGTGTGCTCGCATGTATGTGACTTCGCGTGTATAAATTCGATTTTGAAACCCTGCAGCCATTCATATATTCGCGGACCGTCATTCTGATCTTTAGTTTTCGGTGTACGGATCACATTCCGACAGGAAGAGAGTTTCCCCATATCACTAGAGTTTCCGGTCATGTCGCCATGGTACGTTTTGTCTAGTGGATATGGGAGTTATTTTTCAATTTTATTATTTCTTCATTAATTAACAAGGACCTAGATTGTTGGTACCGAGGATAGAGACTTCCGGACGATCCAGATTCATGATGGCGCGAGCGCGGGTGTTTGTAGGTTGACGCTTGAGATCGTGTTGGTAAATTTATGAGTGCTGAGATTTTTACCTTATCACCGGGGGATAATCATGTTTGCGAGTTCGTGGGCGTAGGTTGCTTGGAAAATCGCGAGGGGCTCTAACGTTTGTGCGCTGACGTGATTTTATAACGTGTGTTCTTGAATGGTCGCGCGAACCGTGAGTCTGATATTAAATTTTCGGCGCGGTTAGAATTCTGGCAGAGAGTGGGATCCCTTATGTCGATAAGGTTCCCGGTCATGTCGCCATGAGACATGTTGTCTAATAGGTATGAGCGTATTTTCTTAATTGATCCAACTGAAGGCATGGACCTAGGCTTCTAGGATCAAGGATAGACTTCCGGACGTGACCGATACGTAACCGCGTGCGCGAGGGCATTTTTATAGGTTCATGCTTGAGACCGCGTTTGAGAATGTGTGAGTGTTCATCTTTGCTGACCCAGCTGAAGGCGGGTGCAGAATGGCAGTATAGGACTCGAAAAGAAGAAATAAAGGACAATATATGAGAGACGTAATAGACGTAATAGGTATAAGATACAGCTGAATTTATGATCATCACATGAAAAACATACATTAGTACTTCAAACTCTACCAATACTTGAATAGCCAACCACCACACAGAGCACATCCTTTCTCAATTATCTATTTGTTACTGGTTGATTGTCGGCTATGAGAGGATGAATAGAGAAAAGGTATAGAACAGGAAAAAGGCTCATATCAGCCCTCCCGGCCTCCTCGATACACCACTATCGAGGCGTATTGTAATCAACATCTTGAAGCGGATTTCTTGTATCAATAAAATCCTGAGTAGTCATAATGATTGGTGGATTATTAACATGAGAACTAATTAACCTCTAGTAGTAGACCTTGGTGCAAATAGAAACTAAAAAGAGCGAAGGTCCTTATTTTTTTCTTTTTTTTATGTCGCTAGCCGTGCATTGAAGAATGCCTAAAACTCTGAACTAGGCCCCGTCGAGTCCAGTCCGTCATCTGTCCGTCTCGTCCTGTCGTGTCTGGGGCTTCCAGGCTACATGCATTCACCAGACGAGACTAGCTTATGTCAGCTTAATTGTGCACTGGTTTCGTAGAATCGAGGCGATCATCGATATGATAGATTCCACGAGTGAATACACTTGGCCCAGTCACCTGTCGAGCATTTGTATATTTGCGTGTGTGAATGTTTACGTGTGTATGGGAAGTGTTGCATGTTGAGATATGTGTGTTACCTGTAAATAATATGTTAATACAAATATGCATGATGTTAAAATAAGACATGTGTAATATGCTACTTGCAGTTTGTTATTCGTTCCTACTTATCTGATTCAATTGAGTATGAAAGTACATCTCAATTTTTCTAAAACCTGGCGACGTCTGATGGCAGCGAATAGTCATTGTTGACAGCAATGTTGCCCTTTTATGTTAAATTAACTCGGAGAAGTCATCAGAGGAATATAACGCATGAGACCGAAAATAAATAAAATAAAATGAAATAAAGAGCAGAGTTACTACTGTTATTGAATAATAATTGAACAACACACATGTACCATGCAATAAAACTACTTGGAATCGTCTAAATGCCAGAAAATGATATATATTTACCATTAACGACAATTGCACTCCGCTAGAAGTTTCTCATGCTATGCTGGACGGGAATGGATGATTGACGTGCGTCGGTAAATTATTCGTACCTCCATCTATCCAATCCGAATGCATCGAATCGAATGCACGAACTGAACACCAGTAAAAAGCGACCAACGAATCCCAAGAAGGACCACCCACTATTCCATATGCCACAAATACTCAGACGCTCACATACACAGATAGACACACGACTAGCACACAATTGTACACTAGTACCAACAACTACAACTACTACAACACAACTAATAGGGTTCTACTGTTATTTTTTTAATGCGCCAGTGCACGTTGACGAGGTCGACCGATAAATCGACACACAATGACTTCCACTGCGAGCCGTGCTCACAAAGACTGCCGTTAAGCTGTTGAACAATGTCCGCAAACACAGCCCACAGAAAAAGTCAATCCACGGCGACCCGCCAATCGGCCACGCCACACAGTGATCACCTTCCATACAAAAGTCGGACAAAACCTCAAAAGTGGCCCGAATTTGATGAAAACTTCACATTAGGGTAATTTTGTGACGCTGAATTCATATTTGATGTTTATTTTTTGTTTTTTATTACCTCAAAATTTTGGCACTTAGGGTGGTTCGAAAATTCAACATTTACGAATGTAAAGTGCACTATTTCCAAAAATTCATTTTCAAAAAATTAGGTGCGGTGAATGTTTTAGCAGAATACACATTTTTGCAATTGTTGATCATGATAAGACACATCTATAAATTATATTGCGAACCCTGGGTAGTCAAAGGCTACCATGCGTCTCCTTCAGACGTATCATGAAAAATAACCATTTTTCATACCTCGGGGCAGAAAGGGGCAAAACAAGATATTCATTTTCGGAAAGTACATTAATTTTCAAGTATCGTGAACAACAAGCGATCTTTCCGAACCGTTTCAAAAAAAAGTGCAGCCACTTTGAATATTATAACTTTAAACTATTGCTCGATTTATTATTTGTTTTTCATGTCTGAGCGAGAAGAAAAGTTTGTATCGACTAAATCGAATGGCAGCTGTAACTTCAGCGAATAACCTTTCACATGAAATCAGTTTGACCTCAATCGGAATATTAACTAAAAAGATATATTCATTTGAATAACTTAGGTTTGTAAATAATTTTCCTCAGAATTTATCATCTATTTCACCTTTGAAGTTATGTAAAAAATCGAACTATCGTCCTCGGGACTTAATATTTCGAGAAGACTCTATTCAACCTGTTAAGAAACAGAGAAAAATGTTAAATCATGAAAAATCTAAAATAAAATTTTGAGGTTTTGTCCGGCTAGGCGACACTGTGCGCCAGTGTGCACAGGCTCTTAGTTGACTGTTAGTTTGGGCTGGTGCAGAGTATGAAAAAACACAAAATATAAAAAAGGCCCATAAGCCCTCTCGGTCTCCTCGATGCACCACTATCGAGGCGTAATGTAATAACCATCTTAAAGCAGTTGTCTACCAGAGCTTCTTTAAAACTGACGCTGAAATATGCTTGAAGATGTTTGCAATACCGTCAAACCCGTCAACCTAGGGGAGGGAATTACAAGTTGTATTTTTCGCAAATAAATATGCTTTTAGTCACATTGATCATGCGAGTGTAGTTCGATAGTCTATGGGCCTTTGGCGCCATTTTTTCCGGATCTAATTTGTGGATATTTGATCCGTTATTTTTCATAAATGCACATTCCAATACAATGAATCTGCATTTTCAATAATATCAACCCAAATCAGGTGTTCTCACAATTTAAATGACTTATGTTCAATTCAAATTTCAGTAGAGATACGAAAAGTTTAGAAAATTGCACGTGGGATGTCTCTTTTCAACATTTTTGTCTTCAAACAACCATATCACCCAGTTTGAAATACCCAATACTTTCCGTAATTATAATATATACATACGCTCAGTATAGAATTTAATTAAATTGGAGTTGATGTAGTTTTCGGTGTTTGGTCATATGACTCTCCTTAGTGCAACGTTTCGAAGGAATAGCATTTCATCTTCAGAAAAAAGCCGGGTTTGAACATTAATTAGTTATAGTTTTCTCATAGTACAAATATTTTGCAAATTTCGCCAGGACCACAAGTATTTTCTTTGTCGTGACTAACGACTTACCTTTCAATATAGGGGCCCCTTTTCAAAATTTCGTAAGAAAAATGATGTAATATTTTGAACGCTTATATCTTTTGTTGTACTGAATGGATTTAATCAATTTCTTCGGCATTTTGTCGAAAATATTTGTACCAATGTTGTATTAAATTTTGGAATATGTAGGACATTCATTATCAACGGAAAAATAGTGTTTTGAAAAATCTTTCGAAAACGACTCGGAAAAGTGAAAATTTTCAGCCCATCCCGCACAGAGCCGTCAATATGGTGCACCAACCGAACAATTAAATAATGAAAAGTTTATATATAGGTCCATTACATGTTTCTTCCTATGATTATTCGTATTGGGTTGCTTGACGAGAGCAGGGGGAAAGCCGGCATATTGGTTTTGGTTATGCCATTAGAAGCCGGACGGAAAGAAAAGGCTCATGCACGGCACGAGAACGAGCGAGAAAGCGATAGTAGTGCATATTAGCGAAAGTGATACGTACGTTTTGAATCTTAATAAATCTTCTTCTACAAAACGGATTGCTAATCTTGTTTCATAAATCGGAAGGAAAACGTTCAACGCTTGCTACCGATACGTTGTTTGCTACATAAAATTTGTTTAAATAGTTCAAAAACTACTTTAAATGCGAATCAACATTAATGATAAAACCTATAAATAGGGGTGTCGCGGCATTTCTGAAAGCCAGACGTGTGTAAGACGCAGTGCATAACAGACGTGCGTGGTCGTGAGAAGCTGCATCGGACGACCAATCAAATCGGCTACCACCGGAGCGAAGAAGAAAAACGTTGGTGGAGAAGAAACGCAGTCACTGAAAAGGCGGTAGCAACTGCCACTAAAAATGCCACCAAAACATCGAAGGCTGCAGCGAACAAGCCGAAGACCCCAAAGCCAAAGAAGGCCGCCAAACCTGCCAAGAAAGCTGCCCGAAGAAGATAAGTACATTCACGCGTCTCTAATATTGCCAACAGTCCTTTTCAGGACTAACAAAATACTTGTAAAGAATTAGTGATGCTTATTTTCCGTTAGCGCTGTTAATTGTAGATGCCTTTGTGTCATAGTTATATGCAAACCGCCCTAAAGATGAATATATAATGGAAAAAGAATTTTATTAGGAAGTTCCTTTTATTGATTTGTATAACTAAAAATAATTTTGCAATTCCTACCAAGAAAATCAGTGAATGTGGCAACTCTGCCACTAAGCGAAAGCTACACCAAAACGAATGATGAAAATATTTTCATTTATCGCACAAAAGGATGGCCTTCCATCTGCAACGAAAAGTTAATAAATAGGAACGCCTTGATGCAAAAGCGTACTCATTTGGTGTGAGCTGCGAAAGGGGAATGTTCATATGTATGTACGCAGTAGAAACAAATCATCGACAATGTTTGAGTCGTTTCAAAAGATTCTCGTCTTGTATCACCATAGTTATCTACAAAACGTCCTTATTAGGACGAATGCAAAATGGAACAAGAACTTAATTAGAAAGTTTCTTTTATTAACTATTATTAAGTTTGCGCTTTTTTTTCTCTGTTTATTTGACACGGCTCAACGCGTTAGCATAACTGAGCCGGACATCTTTAAATATTTTACAATATATAAAAATAAAGAATTAAACAGTATTTATTTTTTACTCGTGCCATCTTGTTGACGCAGCTTGCTACTGCGTGTTGAGATTCGTTTCCTTGGCGGTGAAAAGTTGTTCGCCGAATCTTGAGGGTCATTTGGTCTGCCTTCTTTCTCGTTGTCGTACTCGTCCATATCCTCATCTGTGCTACTCGCATGCTGTTCACGATCGGTTGTTCTGGTTTGTGCTTTAATCGTATGGGTCGCTATTGTGTGTCCGTTCTCTTCGGATTTCGCTTCATTGTTGTTGTTGCTGGTTGTTGGCTTAGAGACATTAAACGCGATCGTTGTAGAATTCATGTTTGTTGCTTCTTGATCCGGAGAAGCTGGTTTTGCAGCTGTTAGTGGTGTAGCGTAAGATAATTGTGTGCTGATTTCATTTGGATTTGAGTTTTCCTTAACAGTTTCTACGCAAGGTTTTCCGAGGTGCAGCTTCTTCGTGCAGAACTGGCACGTAGGAATATGCCCTGGGTACGTGACTAGTGATGTCTGATGAATGAGAGCATCGTCCCTTCCTAACACTGTGAAGCTTAAGTAAGAGGGAATTGGTTTGGTTACACGCATTCTCACCACACGAACACCGTTAGGGATGCCCGGGAAAAAATTCCTCCATGTATCATGTGTTACGGAGTCTACTTCTCCGTGTTTTTGCAAGCATTTTTTAATCGCGCCGTCAGGGGTACGCGTAGCCACTTCATGAACCCGAACTTCTACAGCGCCGTTCTCGATGTATACGGGAATGCTATATTTAACATTGCCGCATTCGGCGGTGTGCTGCATGTTGTTTCGCGAGGCGAATGACTCAGCTTGGTTAATGTTGTTGAACGAAATCAGCACGCAATGTTTGATATGATGCATTTGTAGGGTTTTCACTTCAGCCAGATTGAGTTCCATCTGCACTTTTAATAACTGTTCCACTTCCCGAATGGCTGGTCTTACGGGGCATTTTGAAAAATCAACAGCAACACAGTTCGGCCGCATCTGTGTTGCTTTTTGCTGGGCACCGTCACTCATCACTAAATCGCACAGTAGGTATAGGCTATTGTTATATGGATTGCTTGTGTGATAGGCACCGATTGATTTTTAGGTAGAATTGACTGTTTCACTTGTGCGGGACGATTTTTTGCTTCTGCTCAGGGCGAGATATGAAGACAAACTGAAGTTTGCGCTTGTTAATTCTGCACTTTTACCAGTGGCTCATAAGAAAATGTTTTTTCTAATATACAAACCTGAAGATTTATGCAAATCCTTCCAAGAAAATCAGTGAATGTGGCAACTCTGCCACTAAGCGAAAGCTACACCAAAACGAATGATGAAAATATTTTCATTTATCGCACAAAAGGATGGCCTTCCATCTGCAATGAAAAGTTAATAAATAGGAACGCCTTGATGCAAAAGCGTACTCATTCGGTGTGAGCTGCGAAAGGGGAATGTTTATATGTATGTACGCAGTAGAAACAAATCGTCGACAAGGTTTGAGTCATTTCAAAAGATTCTCGTCTTGCATCACCATAGTTATCTACAAACCGTCCTTATTAGGACGAATGCAAAATGGAAAAAGAATTTAATTAGAAAGTTTCTTTTATTAACTAGTATTAAATTTGCGTTTGTTAATTCTGTACTTTTACCAGTGAATCATAAGAAAATGTTTTGAAGTAGAATACTTCTAACGTTTCAATATAGGGGTCTCATTCCAATATTTTCTGCCGGAAATTTACCCGATTTTTTAAACGTGAATATCTTCCGTTGTACTGAATGGAAAAAGATGGGTTGGTAATGTATATGACATAACAGGGGTGTCGTGACCACACTTCGAAGTTATTTATGAATCTTTCAAAGCATAAATTGACATAATTTCAATGATTGTTCCTACAGAGCCGTAGCAATCCTGTTTTGCGTGAGGGGGCATTTTTTTCGATTAATCTTAACGTATATTTAAAGCAAGGGACTGGAAGAAAAAATATTTTTATTATTTAGAGCCACAGTACCCAAGACGATTCTGACTCCTGCGGTAGAACACAAAGGGTTACGTTGTCAGCGAACTCTAAGCTTGCTCATATGACCTTTTCCACGCTGTTCTAAACATTCTTCCTTCATCGTCTCGCTCGTTACTAGATAAAAACATGGAAGACCCACCCGTTGGTCGGCAGCTACTACGTGATTTCGTCTTTAATGTGGATGAAACGGTTGCGCAATGTCGCGACACGGATCCAATGTCGCGCCCCAGGATCCCGAAGCTGCAGTATTCTTTTAAGTTGACCTGTGATTTTCAGGTCATGAATGGTAACGTGCTCCCAATTCACCTGGAATTTGTGCAGAACCTGGAAGTATTCTGTGCTGGAGTGGCAACCGTAAGTTGTTTACGATACCGACTTACACCTAGAAGCGACCCGTCCCAACATCGACGAGAAAAGCAAATATCTCCAAGGTAGCGGAGATTGGAGAGTCGGATCTCGAACAACTCTGCCGCTGTCATTGCACCTACTAAGCTTCGCATGCTGGGAACTCGCCAGCTGACGAAAAAACATGACACACTAATACAGTAACGGAGTGTCTTATTAAAATGGCTAAGGCGTTACACTTTTATTACCAAATCAGCCACAAGAATCCCAATTTCAGCGAAGGTCTACCGGATATCAGCGTTATAACTTTTGAACCATTATTTGGGAGGTCCCCGGACAACATCGCGAAGGACAACAGCGGCTTAGGCGCGAGGAGAAATGAGCAGGCGAAGAAATCGACGAGATGTCAGCTGTCTCCGTCGAAACCAATGATGTATGCGAGGGAGTATCTTAGAAATTGAGCGTTACGCGAACCCCGTTTTCATAACCCGTGGTGCCACAATTCTCGTCCCCAAGGACACACCAATTACCTGTCTAACAAGTCTACACAAGATCATGAGCACCTTCATCACTACATACGTAAGGGCCTACTATGAGAAGAGTAGCATCCTGACAGAGGAGCAGAAGGGATATAAGAAAAACACAAAAGATCAAGCCATAAACGATGCAGTCATTGTTGAAGCAGTAGTGTGTAATCAACGGAACCTTAGTATGGCCTATATCGATTACAAGAAGACATACAACTCCATACCGCACTCGCTCCTCATCAAGGTATTAAAGATGTATAAAGTTGATCCTGATGACTAACGTTCTTAGCCAAGTGAACTGCATCTTGAAGTCTTTCCTGAATGCGGGGAATAAAGTCAGAGCAATGAATACGTTTGCTGTCCCCGTGTTAGCCTACAGTTTCGGCGTCATCAAATAGAGCAGGTCAGTTCAGCTCTGGAAAATCTCGAGAGAAAATTGAAGAAGGCGTTTAGAATCAGCGGGAATGCGGCATCCTCAGTCGACGCTGGAAAGATTCACATTGCCACGGGATAAAAGGACAATAAATAGTCGACATCCAGACAATATGTGTAGCGCAGGTGCTACGACTGCGAGAATACTTTGTGGAAGATACCAGCCGACATGGAGTATATCAAACAGTTTGTGCTGCGAACCGCAACTATAGCGCAAGCAAATTACAATCTTAAATGCAATGTGCAGAAGCCCCCCTTGCCCCTTAGGTTGCTACGGCTTCCTATATGAATAAAATGACAAATTTTCAAGTTAACACTGCAATAACTTTGCAATTTATAGAACAATTTTATATTTTTAGCTATCATATAATAACTGTCATCTCTTCCCAACAACTTAACCAACCCCGTGGTTTTGCAGGGTTAAGGAGAATCATTGTAAAATGTCCAATACATGATTTTATGTTGTTACCTCCTCTAAACCACTTCAAAACACTCCCACCTGCCATACAAGTACATTGTCTGCTTGTTGAAATCATTATATGAAATTATTGGACTGTATTCAATGCGGAGAACTCGTTAATAAAATTGTTTTACTGAATAGATTATCGAACGGGATCCCCAGAAAAATTTCGCTGAGCCCGGTGAATCGAATTTAATGCGTAAAATTTAGCCATTTGAAAGAGATACAGAATTTTAAGAATATGATCATCGCGGTTATGTCCCGGACATTACCCGCCTCTAGTTTTTCGCTAAGCGTGATTCATTTCTGTACGCTAGGAAAAAGATTCCGATGGTTGTTTCGAGAGATTTTGAGAGAACATTGATATTTCAAAGCAAGAAAATATGAAATTTGTTCATTTCATGAATGAATGTCTCAACGAGCTTAGAATCCAGCGCATCTCCTATCAACGCAGACGCCAACAACAAAGGGTCTTTCCAGAACCACCATAATTATTATAAAGAATAATTTGAAACATTCCCACATATTTCATTGAGTATCATTCGATTTGACTTACAAGTCAAACGAGTAGTCACGACACTCCGGTTATGTCCTAGACGTTACCCACCCATCTTTTTTCAAGTAGAACGTAATATTTAGTTTGTTTCCGCAAGTGGCTCTGTTCTACACTAAAATGGAAAACTATTTATAGGGAAACAGAAGACAAAAATAGGTTTGTTTTCTTTAACCTGCACAAACACATCGCCAGATTAAATTAGCTTGGATACTATCAAATATTTCAGATTAGTTGAAGATGTTATGACACATCTTAGACATGGATTTGGAAATAACAGGATAGATCTGAGTCATCCCAGCTGCCACGAACATGATGTGGGACAGAGCTGAGACATTATTTTTGTATATAGGGCGAAATTTTGATTCCTTACATCTTTATTATCGATAATGTAACTCGTAATTTTACGCCATAATTAGTATAACTTAAATCTTGCAAAGGAAGATAAACTTTCACTAGAATTTTGTTATTCAAAAATACAGCTCTCGGTGATGCTACGAGCATAATATGAATATGAATTATATTAGAAATCTTTTTTTCTCGCTACTATTAGGATTACTTGGTGATCTGTGTATTCATATACCATGCAACGTTTGCTCAATCCAACGGGTAAATACATCAACTCTGGACAAATTTGCACTTTGAAGTGAATTTATCACATTGTTTTGTCTTTGAAATGAACTTGTGTATTAATTTTTTGAGAAATAGGTTATTAATTATTAAGTAAATTTACGAAATGTTTTCGGAATCAAATTCCTTGAATCACGCAGATGTGTTTCCATACCCGGATATTCAAAATAGGTTAAGTTTTGACCTTTTTTCCTTTTTTTTTATTTCGACTATGTTAGTCAAATTTTCTTTTTTCCGTTTTAAGACCATTCAATTAGCTACAGATTACTGGGTAGGAAAAGTTATGAAACTTAGAGCCATAGTACTCAAATGAGAGCAAGGATGTGAAGTAAACAGATCGGAAAGCTAGAAGTGGCAGGGTCATTAGAACAGGCTTAATATCATGCGGGCTTAATTTTTGCCTTCTGATAATGAGGGTCGAGCTTAGGCAGAATAACTACGAATCACCCGAGTTCACTATCATGTGTCCTTGATAAAGGTAGACGTATCTATCTTTACCGTGACAACCGGCAAAAGTTTTGTTTTGACTCTAAAAAACCAGTAACGCAATACTCTGTATGAAACGGTTTCATTGTTAGTTAGCAGAAATTGGTAAGTGAGGAATGAAAATACAAAAACGTTTAATAACTCCGCCGCTCGTGAACGGATTTTGACAATCTATAGCTTGTTCGAAAGGTATTTTCTATAAACTTTCTATTCTATTATGCGCGATGTAATCGCTTTATTGGAAAGTTATTTGCTTAAAACTCTTTAGGTTTTGACAAAATCACTCTTATCTCAAAAAGTAAACAACCTATCGAAAAACAAAAATAATAGTGTCAAATGGCAAAGTTGGGCCTTTCATTTGAAACTGATTTCGTTAAGATCGGTTCAGCGGTTGCTGAGAAAATTACATGACATTAGTGCACATACATTCAAACAATAGCTAGGGCATGCGATATAACAATGCCGAGGAAAATGGAGCCGAGGAACTACCGGCGTCCGGCGTATTGGTGGAACGAAAGGCTAAGCATCCTCCGGGCTACTTGCCTAAAAGCCAGAAAACGTGTTCAGAGAGCAAGATCCGAGGCAGTCAGAGAAGAGTGTAAGGTAACATTCCGGGCGGCCAGGGCCGCTTTTAGACGTGAGATAGTGCTAAGCAAGTCCACCTGCTACAAGGAGCTGTGCAGAGACGCTAACCCCTGGGGCAATGCGTCGTCATGGCCAGGATCAAGGATCCAATGACGCCAGTCGAAATGTGCGGCGACAAGCTGAAAATTATCGTGGAGGGCCTTTTCCCGAAGCACGACCCAACCGCATGGCCGCCTACACCGTACGCTGATGCAGATGGTGGAAATGCAGGTGACAATCGGGTTTCCAACGACGAGCTCCTTATAGTGGCAAAAGGGCTGAAAGCGAAGAAAGCTCCCGGACAGGATGGTATCCCCAACGAGGCACTGAAGACTGTGATCCTGGCGTTTCCGGACATGTTCAGGATAGTCCTACAGAAATGCCTGGACGATGGCTACTTCCCGGATAGATGGAAGATCCAGGTGCTGGTGTTACTGCCAAAACCAGGGAAATCACCAGGAGATCCAGCATCGTATCGGCCTATATGCCTGCTGGATACTCTCAGTAAACTCCTGGAAAGAGTCATCCTCAACAGGAATATCGACGGTGGACGCCATCCGCATCGTCATCGCGAACGCGGAGAAAGCATTGAAGCAAAAGAGAAGGGGTAATCGCTACTGCGCCGTGGTAACGATAGACGTGAAGAATGCGTTCAACGGTGCTAGCTGGGGAGCCATCGCCGTAGCGCTGCATAGAATGCGGGTTCCGGACTACCTGTGCAAGGTTCTGAAAAGTTACTTTCAGAACCAAGTACTAGTCTACGAAACGAACACGGGGCAGAGATCAATTAGGGTAACGGCGGGAGTACCTCAGGGCTCCATACTCGGCACAACGCTCTGGAATATTATGTACATCGGAGTGTTAACACTGGAACTGCCCAGGGGAGTGGAGATCGTCGGCTTTGCAGATGATGTTGTCCTGACGATAACGGGCGAGACCCTTGAGGAGGTGGAGATGCTGACGGCAGAGACAATAGGCATCGTGGAAACCTGGATGGTTAACGTCAAGTTGCAGCTGGCCCACCACAAGACTGAGGTAGTGCTGGTTAGCAACCGTAAGCAAATCCAGCGTCTTGGGATCAGCGTCGGGGGACAATCCATTTCATCGATGCGCGCGCTGAAGCACCTGGGTGTGATGGTTGACGATCGGTTGAATTACAACTGCCATGTCGACTATGTATGTGAGAAGGCTGCGAGGACAACTAGCGCATTGGCAAGGATCATGCCGAATCACGAAGGGGCAAGAGGCAGCACGAGACGTCTGCTGGCGAGTGTCTCATCCTCAATCCTGAGATATGGGGTACCGGCCTGGGCTGCTGCGCTGAACTCAAAGCGAAACCGGACGAAGTTGACAAGCACTTTTCGCCTAATGGCTGTTCGTGTCGCGAGTGCGTACAGAACGATATCGTCGGAGGCGGTATGAGTAATTGCCGGGATGATTCCCATCTGCATCACTCTGGCTGAGGACGTAGAATGCTACCAGCGGAGAAATGAACGTAATGCAAGGAGACTGGTTTGAGCGGACTCGTTGGCTAAGTGGCAGCAAGAGTGGGATTACGCGGAGAAAGGAAAGTGGACCCACCGACTCATCCCAAATGTGTCTACTTGGGTACATAGGAAGCATGGAGAGGTGAACTTCCATCTGACGCAGTTTTTGTCCGGGCACGGATGCTTCCGGAAATACCTACATCGGTTTGGATACGCTTCATCACCCCTTTGCCCGGAGTGTGTGAACGTGCAAGAGACACTGGAACACATGGTCTTCGAATGCCCCAGATTCGAAGAAGTCCTAAGGGGTATGCCTGATATAACAGTAGACAATAACTAATTACGTAAGGGCATATGGGGTGAGGAGGAGTTTCAAAATATCTTACAAATTCTTATCTGAGGGGGAGGGAGGGTTTGTTCTTTCTTACGTTATATCATAAAAAAGTATGAAAATGAAATCAATAAGAAAAATATTCTTCACAAGAATTATTTATTATTTGTGCCATGAACATTTTCTATATCAAACAAAATTAGCATATATTGTACATCATGGCCAAGGAAGGGTGGACCTGGAATTGAAGTGTTCTGCAACAGCAGGATATGATTGTTAAATTAATTATATAATGTTGTTTATTGTTGCCATTGTGACGAGCGTCTTAATTGTCGATGGTGTTAGAGCAGTTACATCAATTTCTACGCTTGGTGGCACATTGGTCTGTTCGGGAACTGGGGTCACAGTATGCCTTACAAGTTAAGAAGTGCTGACACTCTTCGTGTTGATGGTCCAATATCCTTTTATTCATACTTTTTGTTCAAACCGCAAGGTATTCGGAAAATGTCCTGTCATGCGATTGTGACAGATCTTGTGGGACGAATATTTCCAGAGTGTGAACTGTATTTTACTTCAAGAAAATTCGAAGATGTTGGAGCTATGCGTACGAAAATCATCGCAGTTGGAGCTCAGAATAAATTCATGCCAGAACAGGTTATAAATTCTTTTGAGCTCTGCATCATAAGAAAATAGATTCAAAGGAAGTGGAATATAGCGAAGCAGATTATATGGACTAGATTGGCTTTTTTAAATATCACCCAATAGTTGTTGTACTAGGATGGAAATTTATTTTTATTTATTTATTTATTTTATTTTTCATCTGACCTACATGGTCTACATGAAATATAGAATGAGGAAAAGCCCATTTGGAGTCCATCAAACAACCTCCAAATGCGCGTAAAAACCTCATTATCTTTTCACATATACATTAACAATTAAACAATATGCTATATTTCACCCTAAGGAGGAAAATTTGGTAAAAACCAAAATATCTCACTAGGGTGAAAATTTGTTGGTAAAAACCAGTCTTTGTACAGGAGGGCACAAATCCTTATTTCATACTATGTTGCGTTTCGGCTTCGCCTCATCAGAAACCGACACTAACACATTGTCGGAATAGATTAGCGCCGGCTTGACGCAAATCCCTTAAAACTAAAACACACTATGTGTTTCAATCAAACGACTGATCAAACGTGATGTCCCGTTCGAGCAGAAGTTCTGTTTATGCCGATGAGACACAAGTGAAGCCGAAACTTGTCTTGGCTTAGCAGGCCGACAATGTGTTAGTGTCGGTTTCTGATGAGGCGAAGCCGAAACGCAACATAGTATGAAATAAGGATTTGTGCCCTCCTGTACAAAGACTGGTTTTTACCAACAAATTTTCACCCTAGTGAGAAATTTTGGTTTTTACCAAATTTTCCTCCTTAGGGTGAAATATAGCATAGTGCTTTCGCATAGGCCTGCTAAGCCAAGACAAGTTTCGGCTTCACTTGTATCTCATCGGCATAAACAGAACTTCTGCTCGAACGGGACATCACGTTTGATCAGTCGTTTGATTGAAACACATAGTGTGTTTTAGTTTTAAGGGATTTGCGTCAAGCCGGCGCTAATCTATTCCGACAATGTGTTAGTGTCGGTTTCTGATGAGGCGAAGCCGAAACGCAACATAGTATGAATTAAACAATATTACACATTACATTACATAACATTACATTACAATGTGTTACTAATAATACATCTAACAAATCAAAATCACTATCTAAATCACATCTTATGCACTAAGTTAGTCGTTTAAGCCTATTTTTAAAAACGTCACTTGATACAGAGAAGTCAAAACATTCATAAACATTATTAAATACGCTACACATCGCCCTTATGGGTTCATTCTGTCCATAATCAGTACTTTGATATTCAAGTCTTAAAAAATTCCACGATCTTATACTTCTAGCGGGCACATTTACATCAATCTGAGAAAGTATATTTGGGGCATCTATTTCACCAGTTAGAACTTTCCCTACAAACACGGCTCTGGATATATTTCGCCTTTTTGAAAGAGGGTCCATGTCGAGCAGACGACAGCGTTCAATGTAAGGTGGCAACTCTATCGGGTTGCGCCATGGCAGGGTTTTAAGGGCATATCGGAGAAACCTAGCTTGTATAGATTCAATTCTGGCACTCCAGACATTTGTGTACGGGCACCAAATGATAGCTGAAGCTTCCAGGATGGAGAGTACAAGAGAGAAGTACAGTGCTCTCAGACAGTATGGATCAGTAAACTCTTTGGCTATTCTAATGATAAAACCAAGGTTCCGGTTGGCTTTCGCAATGATGTGGGAATAGTGATCTCTAAACGACAATTTAGAATCCAGCTGTACACCAAGGTCCCTGACAACTGACACTCTATCCAGTAGTTTCCCTGAGATAGTATAACACCACAAAATTAGATTTTTTCTGCGCGTGAAGGAAATTACTGAGCATTTGGATACACTGATAGTCAACCGATTTCGAGTGCACCAGTTACAAAATTCATTTAGTTGTCGCTGTAGTTCAATGCAGTCCAATTCAGATCGTACAATAAGAAACAGTTTAAGGTCATCTGCATAGATAAGTTTGCATCCTGGTGGAAGGACATTACAAACGTCATTGAAGAACAAGGAGAACAGCAAGGGTCCAAGATTACTACCCTGGGGCACACCTGATAAGTTTATAAAGTTATGTGACTCAACATTTCCTAGTTTGACAGATAAGGTACGGCCTACAAGGTATGATTTAAGCCACTTGGTGAAATTGAGTGAGGCACCCAATCTGTCTAACTTCGCCAGTAGGAGCGAGTGATCAACACGATCGAACGCTGCTTTGAGATCTGTATAAATAGTATCCACTTGTGCTCCGCATTCAATACTTTTAATATAATGTGAAGTGAATTGTGCTAAATTCGTGGATGTTGATCTACCTGGGAAGAACCCGTGTTGATCTGTTGATAAATATGTTTTGGCTTCCCGGAACAATACATTGCTTACTAGAATTTCAAATAACTTGGACCCCGCACAGAGAGAGGTTATGCCCCGATAATTTGCTATGTCCTGCTTATCACCTTTTTTAAAAACAGGAAACATAACCGATTTTTTCCAACAAAGAGGAAACGTCCCTTGCGACAAAGATAGATTAAAAATCAGCTTTAGGGGAGCGGAAAGGACACTCGCACATCTTTTTAAAATAATGGCAGGAATCCCATCAGGACCAGCCGAAGTCGAAGATATCAATTTATCAATAGCAGCAACAATGTCTTCCTCCGTAAAATGGATGTTACCTAGGTCCATCACACCCCTGGGAACATCTCGTAGTCCGATTTCAACCTGTTCTGGAGTAGTCGGAACTGTTTCAAATGCACTCGAAAAATGTTTTGCAAACAGGTTACAGATACCGCGAGTCGTGCTAGAAGTTTAATTTGCCAAAGTCATACTAGAAGGAAGTCCACTCTCTTTACGCTTCTCATTTACAAAAGACCAGAAACGTTTGGGATTTCGCTAAAGGTCAGATTTCGTTTGTAATACATGCCGTGAGTATAGGAAGCGGTTATAAGCTTTGCAATTGTTGCTAGCATATATGAATTCCCGCTTTGTATTGGGATTTCGTCGGTTGGTGTAGTGCCGAAGCGCGGCTGCCCTCAGTCGTTTAAGTTCTCGGAGACGTCGATTGGACCAAAGTGGTTTTGGTTTAGGACGCGGGGCTGGGACATATATTTCAAACAGTTGGGTCAGGATAGATGAGAACTTTTCTACTGCGTCATTTACATCGGTTGCGTTATTGAGCAAAGTCACCCAGTCAATCGTTTGCAGTGAGTTTTTGAGTCCAGGAAAATCGGTTTTTGAAAAGTTATACTTCAAATCGTCAAGAATCTCGACAAAAATAACCTGTCCAGGACAGGTCTGCTCAACTAAGAGGGGAGGGTGATGCGAATCTATTTCAACGAGTGGCTCATCTGCACGATAGACATGGCTGTTCTTGTATGCATCTTCACTTACAAACAGAAGATCTAACGTGCAATTTAGTCTGTTCGTGATGGTACACATTTGCAGCATGTTGAGTAATGACATCCCGTCTAGTAAAGCAAAGCTAGATCTCGAAAGGGATGAGTCGGAACGGTCGGCGTAAGCATAACCGAAAGAAGTCGTTTTCCATACAAGACCAGGCTGGTTGTAATCTCCAAATAACAAATGAGAAGCTTGGGGTTCTAGCGAATTGGCAATGTCAAGTGCGGATTGAATATGGTTCTGAATAACGTTTATGTTATCTACGGAGTCCGGAGGGAGGTATACGACGCCCACGCATGTGTTAATACCATGGCTATTAAGGTTTACCCAGAGTTGTTCTACGCCGTTACTGTTAAAACTTTTTTGTTTAGACGCTCACCGATTAGAAACAGCTATAAGTACACCCCTGCCCCTATTTTACCAGAAACGACTGGGTCACGATCGTTACGATAGACCATATATCTAGGTCCAAACAGCTGCAGGGAATTGATTTCGTCGTTCAGCCATGTTTCTGTCAGGATAATGACATCGTGCTCTGCGTCGATTACAGCTACGAACAGCTCATCGATCTTTGTGCGTAGTCCTCTCACGTTCTGGTAGTATATTCTGAGCTGGGAACGGGAATTCATTTGAAGGGAGGCAGTATCTGTATGTCTAGCTTCGGAGGAACATATACATTCCTGGCATTTACCTGGAGAAACAGTCGTGGTATCTTCATAATTTGAGTCACGGATAGCTAGGTGAAAGTCAGCTACGGAGTCGGAAGTATGTTGTCCAACGGTAGACTGGAACCGAAAATTACTTTGAGGGGGTGCAGTATCAAAGGTAGCTTCGAGAGGACATATACCCTCTTTGGCTTTACCTGGAGAAACAGTCGTGAGGTCATCATAATTTAGATTGCAGATGGCTTTATGAATATCAGCTACGGAGCCGGGAGTGTGTTGTCCAATGGTAGACTGGAACCGAAAATTACTTTGAGGGGATGCAGTATCAAAGGTAGCTTCGAGAGGACATATACTCTCTTTGGCTTTACCTGGAGAAACAGTCGTGAGGTCATCATAATTTAGATTGCAGATGGCTTGATGAATATCAGCTACGGAGCCGGGAGTGTGTTGTCCAACGGTAGACTGGAACCGAAAATTACTTTGAGAGGGTGCAGTATCAAGGGTAGCTTCGAGAGGACATATACCCTCTTTGGCTTTACCTGGAGAAACTGTTGCGAGTTCATCATCGTTTGGATTGCAGATTACTGGATGAATATCAGCTACGGAGCCGGGAGTATGTTGTCCAACAGAAGACTGAAACCGAAAATTATTTTGAGGGGGTGCAGTATCAAGGGTAGCTTCGAGAGGACATATACCCTCTTTGGCTTTATCTGGAGTAACAGAAAGTAATCCGTTCAGATATCCTGGTATGCTGGTCATAGGTAATTGCTAAATTACTACAGATGATTGCAGTTAAATTTTGTCATGAATTTTCTTGAAATAATTTTATAAGTATCGTTTTCGCTATCTTATTTAATGAATTAACAATATGATTTTTAATTACGAAAATCATGATTTTAATTACGAAAATCATGATAAGATCTAGGGGGAGGCGGAGTTCGTCAAAATCTTACGAATTCTTATCTGGGGGGAGGGGGAGGTTGGAATGTTCTAAAAATGCCTTACGTAATTAGTGTACGGTCCCTATCGTCGAAGAGATGTGCCGCGACGAGCATATCTGGGACACTGTCAACAGAGTTGTAACGAGTATACTCTCCGAGCTGCAAAGGAAGTGGCGAAGGGACCAACAAAGTAACGACATTGGTTAGAACGCCGCCGTAAAACCACAAATAGGGTTTCGGGAGAAATTCCGCCGCCGGGAAACTCACCGACGGTGTAGACTGAGTTGAGTAGTACGCGATGTAGCACCGGGCTCGGGTCGTCGGGGCACCAGCGAACCGGACGTCAGACTTCACCGGAATCGCCGGACCGACCTCGACACTCTACCGGGTAGCTCGTGAGTAGGCTAGATCCACCGTCGGGGATTAGACCGAGTAGACCGCGTCGAATAGCCAGAAGTGGGTCGTTGGGGCGCCAGTGAACCGGAAGCTACGCTCTACCCGGAATCGCTGGATGGACCTCAGCATCTGCTGGCTGGCCGTTGAGTAGGCTAGGTCCACGGCTGGGGACTAGACCGAGTAGACGAGGCGGGGAGCTTAATGGCTCACAGAAACGTAGATCGGTATCGGGAGCGGTCTGCCGCCGGGTAATTCACGATAGGGCTGATCAGTCGACCGTTACCGGTAGTAGACGTAGTTGAACGGCGTTACGCTTCAAGTATTTATTTGATTAATTTAATTCAAGCCGCGCGCGATTTTCGAAAAAAATAGTCAGCATTATGTCGTGCAGTGTTCGGTCGTGTTCAATTAGTGATGATCGTTTCTTATGGAAGTGCGAGTTTTGCAACAAATCGTATCACGCGGCCTGCGTAGGAGTGCAACGGAACCAAGAGCATCACATCACGTCTTTTATGATTCCTCTATGCTCGGATTGTCAGCATAATCTTAAAACGGGGATTGACACACGTAAAGTGCTTTTCGAACAGGAGCAGCTGTTTATTTTAATCAAGACGCAAACGGATTCCAATCTTCGAATGGCTGCTGACATCAAAAATTTGAACGCATTTGGTGAACATTGATCACCAGCTAAAAGAAGCGGTGACTAATGTAAATAATATCACCTGCGCGAAAGTTGATTATGCGGTGTCAACATTATCGCACACTATGGAAAACAACGCGGTCAATAAGGCCGATGAGCTCGTTGTTTTAAAAAATCATATAACGTCATTATTCAACATATCTATGGAATCCACAAGGAAGCGCATTGAGGAGTACGTGGTGGAGCTCACAACTGACCTGATTCGTGAGCTAAAAAAAAATATGCTGCGAGGTTCAAAATTTAAGCGTAATAACCATTGACATGGCGTCTCAATGCAACAAACATACCGGTAACCACTCGTTTTCTGCTCGTGATGCTCTTGACGAAATAAAATCACAAGCCAGCGCTGTTGGCGACGATATTTTAGACGAAGTAAGGGCAATTGCCGCGACAATTAGTACCCTGGAAACCAGTGTTAATAATGCTCGTTTGACACCTGCGGTGTCTCCCCCAGTCTGATGGACGAATTGACCGTCAAATAAAACTGCTATCTCAGGTTCGTAGCATAATCAAGTGGCAAAAGATGGATGGCGCACACTTGGTTCGAAAAGAGTGTGGCGCTCCGACTGGTCAGAATATGACTTACGTAAACAGCGTCGTATTAAACAACAAAAAGAGAAAGATAAAGCAGCAATCGAGAAGAAAACAGGGTACAAGATACAGCAATATCAACAGTAATAACAATAACAACTACTGTTGGGGCGACTTACTTTATGGTGTTCCGGTCGAAGGTTTTTCTTCCGTCTGTGGTAAGACGGCCCAGAATGATCGTCGGTGATGTCCTAATCCAAAGTTTCTCCAGACTTATTCTCACTGCACGGGAGCCTTTCTTCACTAGTAAACTAGCATCGATCGTCCACTGCACTCGCGGGATTATTCGGTAATCTACACTGTCCAGTTGCACTCGTTGATAATCTTTATTATCACCTTTTATCGGGGTTTTCACAAGGCCAATATTTTACCAATTCTCACTCGCGACGACGGACTATTCACTTTGGGTACGTACGCACTGTCTTCATCGGGGTATCAATCACAATTGCCTTTGTCAGCTGATTTTGCGTAATCTGTCTCACACGGTTTCGTTTACAACGATCGCTTTCTGTGTGCTAGTGTGGTGTATGATCGCTGCGCTGATCGGTACGCAGTTTATGCTACATTGCGGGATTGTGTGCCTTTTAATAGGGTGGCGCGCTTATCTGCTTGCGGTTTATTCTGCAAGATTTAGATCAATTCACACGATTAAGTTTAGTTTATATATTTTAGGTGTTTAATTAATTCAATTAGGCTTAATTACTTTAAATTTGGGTTTGGGTAGTTCATTAGAATTTCTCGAAAAATTCAAGCATCAACATTCCGGCCACCTTGAAGTAGCTCGGATACTTCAAAATACACTTGCTTCTTCTGCGGGCGACGAAACGGCTGAGAGGAGCCAAGAACGCTGACGTGGTCAGAAACCAGTTTGATGCATGTTGGAGGATAAATGGAGATCGCGGTTAACACTTTCATTGACCCACGGTTGCATATAGGTGCTCCAATGTATACTGGCCTGTTATAGTCTGTATCACAAACAGAAACCGGTCTGGTTAGTGAGATTTCCGATGACGACAAGTCTACCACGGTTTCCAGGATCAAACGAGACTTTCTATGAAAACGAGTGTGACACATGTGGTGAACGGGGTCACTTCCTGCTACCACCCAAAACTTCTGACGCAGAGTGATTCGCATCATTTGCGGTCTTGTATGCAGCATGAGGTAGTATTTGGGCAGCAGTATGTATAGCAGACGCTTCACAAGCAGGACTATCGGGTACTTAACGGCGACGTGCTTTAGCCTCCCACCGACCCTGGTGATGCCGTTTTGGTACAGCTTCGGATGCTGCCACTTCAACAACGCTATGAGGGGATCACGGCGGGCTACTTCTATGAACTCTCTTGAGAATGTCTCTACGCGACATAAGGCTAGATCAGCCTCGCGTTGTTCGTTTGTCGAATGAGACTCAAACGGGTCTGATTTGGTCTTCTGGGGGGCAGGTTGAACGAGCTGCTTATCGTTGACGGAATGTGCTGACGACATTTTACCCGACGCGTCGAAAACTCGGACCTTCGTGGTTGTGCTGGATTCCTTGAACACAGGATGGTGCGGGAGGTAGCAGTGCGGGTTCACATCGTCTACTGGATCGATGAACTTCTTCATGTGCGCCATTCGTGTGTATTCGTTCATAAACTTGCAGTATGCGTCCTTGGTGGGTATGTCACGCTCTAGTCGCTTCTCAGGGCTCAGGAAACGACGTTCGGCGATGGCTCTGGATTCGCCGAGATTGATTAGCGGATCATGGGTGAGTGGCAAACAAACGAGATAACGACCGGACGAATCGCGAGTGGTGGTAGTAGCGTAAAGTTCTTCACACTGTTTTTCTTCTACGGAATACGCAGAAAACGACTCAACAGCTCCTAGATCCCAGAATTTCTGCACCACTTGTTCTGAGCTTCGATCGACAGTGGTCAGATGGCAGACGCGGTGAACAGTGGGATGATCGATGGATATCTTCCCGGAAACAGTCCATCCAAACACTGTTTCTATTAGCAACGGTAATCCCTCTCCCAGGGAACGCTTGCTGCCAGGATGCAGCTCGTGGTACGCTTCACCACCGACAACCATGTCAATGTCGGATGGAATATGGAATCTGGGGTCTGCCAACGACAACTTGGGAATATTCCACGCGGAAATGTCGATCGGAGCGGTTGGAAGGTTGACCGTCGATCTCTTGAGGATCAGGAACTTAAGCTTGGTGGAGTACGGTGTCGACTTCGACTTGATCCTAGCAGTCAATTGGCACTTGATCTGCTTGGTGGATTCACCTGTACCAGCTACTGCGATATCCACCTTGGTGCGTCGAAGATCCAGGGAATTTGCAAGCTTGTTGGTGATTAAGTTGCACATGGATCCTGAATCTAGCAGTGCGCGTACGGGTATTTCCTTGCCGTTTCGATCTACGACGAGGAGGCAAACCGTTTCCAGCAAAACTGTGCTGTGTTCAGCCTGGACCGACAGGCTCACTTGGCTGTTCGAATTCGCTGAGCTGAAAGGGTCAGCGATGGCGGACGTCGAGGGAAGAGGCTGACTTGCTGCCAAGACAGGAGTAGATTGCATGTTCGACGGTATTGGCTCGTGCAGCAGGGAGTGGTGTTTTTCATGGCAGTTACGGCAGGAGAACACGGAGGTACAGTTCCTGGCTTGGTGTCCAGTACGGAAGCAATTCCAGCATAGGCGTTTCTGGGAAACCAGCTCACGACGCTGGCAGATGGACATCTCGGAAAATGCTGGACATTGGAAGAGCAAATGCTTCTCCGGACAGGCGAGACACGGCAGAGCACTTGAGCTCGATTCAACGGTGGCTGCCTTGCATGCCACCTTGAACGGCTGCGGGGTTGGAATGGAACCGGCCACCTTGGCTGTAACCGGTTGTTGGGACCGATATCGCAGATCGGTTATGACGGACGTCAGCATACGGGCACGTTGGTAGAGGAAATCGATCAGCATATCGTAGGTTACATCGTCGTTATTGCTGGTTTTCTCCTCCCAAGCACGTAGCGTAGTCGGATCCAGCTTGTAACAAAGGAGGTTGACCAACGGGGTGTCCCAATAATGAACTGGCTCGCCTAACTTTGCCAAAGCCCTTACATGCCGGTGGAAATCGTCAGCCAAAGTGTGAATTTCATGGGGACTTTCTTGATTGACTGGTGGGAGGTCGTACAGAGCTCGGAAGAGCTGACGCTTCAGGAACCGCTTGTTGTCGTACCGCTTCAGCAATGCTTCCCAAGTCGATGCGTAGTTGTCCGCTTCTACGTCTACGGACTCGAATGGTTTTCGGGCTTCTCCCTCTAGTGACTGCAACAGGTACTGCAGCTTCGCAACCGTCGGCATATCTGTGTTGTTGTGGATCATCGACGTATATGTGTCACGGAATGCGAGCCATCGCGAGAAATCGCCGTTAAACTTAGGTAGGTCGATCTTGGGTAAGCGTAGGTGGAACGAGGAAGAAACGTGAGCAGGGGTCGCCATTGTGCTGTTCAGCATGGTTTGGTTGGGATCAGCAGCACGATTCGACAATAGAAAACCTTTGACTCTGCAATACCGCGTCTCGAAATCCATGCGCTCTTCCAGGTGGGTATCTAACATCTCTGACTTATCGTACAGCTCGATCTGCCCTTGTACCTCTAGGAACTCCTTGTAGATTCGGTCCAGTGAATCAAGGCGAATTGGAATTTGGCAGGCATCCCGATCGCAATCGAAATCCTCTGCAAACTTCTCCACTGCCCTCTGCACTACAAGGATCCCTTTCCGTTGGATCACGTACTCTGACAGCTTCTTTTCTGTCTTGGTCGCCATTACTGTACACTTCACTGATCTTCACTACCACCACTTTAAATATCGGAAACGGGAAAACGGTACAAATCGAAAATTCGAACTCCTTCCCGGCGCGGGTACCGTTCCTACACGACACGGAATCGAAAAATGACACAAATCGAACGATACAAATCCTTCCCGTCGCGGTATGTCACTTTTTCGCGGAACGACCGAGAATGGCACGCAAATCGAACGAAATATCCTTCCCGACGCGAGCGTACCAATCTACGCGAAATTGCCACTCACTACCACCTCAGCAAAAAACATGCAAATTTTCTCGCAAACAGAAAATTATCAAAAAATCCTGTTCCGAGAAGGCGCAAATCAGCTGCGATGACAAAAGTTCGCAATTAACTGCAGCGATAGCGTCCAAAATGGCCTTAACGGTAGGCACCTTCGGGGGCTGGGACGGGCAGTGTCTTTGCCGTAGCGTCGCGTCTGCAGCAATTTGTAATGGTGTACTCACCGCACCGATCCTTTATGGTTGGGGTTTCCTCCGTATCCGGCTCGAAGGACCAATGTTGGGGCGACTTACTTTATGGTGTTCCGGTCGAAGGTTTTTCTTCCGTCTGTGGTAAGACGGCCCAGAATGATCGTCGGTGATGTCCTAATCCAAAGTTTCTCCAGACTTATTCTCACTGCACAGGAGCCTTTCTTCACTAGTAAACTAGCATCGATCGTCCACTGCACTCGCGGGATTATTCGGTAATCTACACTGTCCAGTTGCACTCGTTGATAATCTTTATTATCACCTTTTATCGGGGTTTTCACAAGGCCAATATTTTACCAATTCTCACTCGCGACGACGGACTATTCACTTTGGGTACGTACGCACTGTCTTCATCGGGGTATCAATCACAATTGCCTTTGTCAGCTGATTTTGCGTAATCTGTCTCACACGGTTTCGTTTACAACGATCGCTTTCTGTGTGCTAGTGTGGTGTATGATCGCTGCGCTGATCGGTACGCAGTTTATGCTACATTGCGGGATTGTGTGCCTTTTAATAGGGTGGCGCGCTTATCTGCTTGCGGTTTATTATGCAAGATTTAGATCAATTCACACGATTAAGTTTAGTTTATATATTTTAGGTGTTTAATTAATTCAATTAGGCTTAATTACTTTAAATTTGGGTTTGGGTAGTTCATTAGAATTTCTCGAAAAATTCAAGCATCAACAACTACAACAACAAAGATAGCAAGTGCAATAAGAACAGGAACCGCAATAAGTACAACAATAACAATCACAATAATCACAACTACAACCAAAATAGAAACAACAACAATAGCAACGAAAACAACAGCTACAAGTCCAATAATACCACCAACAACTTCAATAGAAACAGGCACAACATAAACAATAACGACCACAACGGAAACAGAAACAACAACATTAACAGCAGTAACAACAACAGCAACAACAACAATAATCACAGAATAAGCAACTACAACAGCAACAACAACTACAACAGAAATAACAACAACCATAACAAAAACAGAAACAGTAGTTACAGCAACAACAACAGAAACAACGTTTGCAATAGAAACAACAATGGTCTTAACAACAATCACCATAACAATCAACATCAATCTTCATCTTGCTCCTATGAACGTTCGTGTTTTCGCCAATTTTAACGCACTTCTCAGAGGCAGACCAGGACAAGTATGACGCAACTGGTAACAGTACAATAGTTTTAAACAATATTTTTACGAATAACGAATCACAACCAACTTCTTCGAAAGACACTGAAATTTTGGTTTACTGTCAAAATTTTAATAGAATGAGGAGCGCCGTAAAGATGAATGAAATCTATAAGAATATATTAGGCTCCTCATTTTCGATAATTCTAGGTACCGAAACAAGTTGGAATGAGGAGGTAAAAAGTGAAGAGGTTTTTGGTAGTGACTATAATGTTTTTAGAGATGATCGTGACTTACGACTAACCCAAAGAATGTCAGGCGGAGGAGTTCTCATCGCAGCTTCATCTATATTTAATTCCGATCTTATTGTCTCACCAAAATTCAAAGAATTTGAACATGTATGGGCTAAAGCACATATCGCTGATGAAATCCACATTTTTGTCTCAGTGTACTTTCCACCGGATCTAGCTTGCAAATCAACATATGAGATTTTCTTTCAAGCAGCTGAAGAAATAATCTCTAATTTTCCTCCAGAATTTAAAGTTCATATTTATGGTGATTTTAATCAGCGCAACTTAGATTTTATTCCTGACTCTGAAAATGAGAGCATTCTACTTCCTGTCGTTGGTGAAAACGAAACATTACAATATATGTTTGAAAAATTGCATTGCTAGGACTCAATCAAATAAACCATATAAAAAATCAACACAATCGTTATTTAGATCTGCTATTAACAAACATTAATGAAGATTTCTGTGTTGATGAGTCTCATTCTCCCTTATGGAAAAATGAAACGTTCCACACAGCAATAGAATTCTCTATTTTTGTGCACAAGAATCATAATTTCATTGATTGTGACTTCGAGGACGTCTTCGATTATAGAAAAGCAAATTATGAAAATATTAAATATAAATTAAGCAGTGCTAATTGGCAGTCCCTTTTAAAGAATCAAGAGAACGTTAAATGTGCAGTGGAGATCTTTTATAATATTTCATGGCAAATAATACAGGAGGAAGTTCCACTCACGAAAAAATGACGAAATCATGCATCCAAAAATCCAGTTTGGTTCAACAAGGAAATTATTAATTTGAAAAATCGGAAGCAAAAAGCTCAGAAAATTTACAGAAAACACAATAATCAGGATAATTTGGAAAAATACCTTAACATTCGTGACCAACTAACTTTGGCTATTTCTTCGGCACTAACTGTATATAATGCAAAAACTGAAAATGAGATCAAGTCATGCCCAAAAAACTTTTTTAATTACATCAAAACTAAGTTGAATTCATGCAACTTCCCATCAAAAATGTCTTTAGATGGGAAAGAGGGTGAAACTTCAAAAGATATTTGTAATCTCTTCGCAACATTTTTTCAAGAAACTTATTCTAACTATTCAGACAATGATCGTGACTTTGAATATTTTTCTTATTTTCCTGATTATTCAAGGGATGTTGGTGTCAGTTACATTAATGTTTAAGATATCTTGTCTGGTCTCAAAGATCTAGATGCCACTAAAGGCTCTGGACCTGATGGAATTCCACCTGCTTTCATAAAGAATTTAGCAACTGAGCTTACGTCACCTTTATTCTGGCTGTTCAATAAGTCACTAGAATCTGGTATTTTCCCAAAAGATTGGAAAAAATCTTTTTTAATACCTATTCATAAATCGGGTAAAAAATCTGATACTCGCAATTATCGTAGAATTGCCATTCTGTCTTGCTTTCCCAAACTTTTCGAATCCATCGTAAATAAAACCATTTTCAACCAAGTCAAACATAAAATAACAAATTCATAACATGGTTTTTTTTAAAGGCCGTTCAACTAGTACAAACCTTTTAGAATTTGTTGATTACTCGTTAAATGCCATGGATAAAGGAAATCATATAGAAGCTCTTTACACTGACTTCAGCAAAGCTTTCGATAAGCTGGACATTCCCATGTTAATATTCAAACTTGAAAAATTGGGAATCGAGATAAGACTCCTCAATTGGATTAAGTCGTAGTTAACAGATCATCAGCAAATAGTACAATTCTATGAGATGAAATCTGATATAATTAAAGTTACTTCGGGTGTTCCTCAAGGTTTACACTTAGGACCTCTTCTTTTTATTTTATATGTCAACGACATCTCTCTTATTTTAAAAAACATTAAAATTCTCATATATGCGGATGATATGAAGCTATTTTTAGAAATTAGAAATAATAATAACTATAATGTTTTTCACAATGAAACACAAATCTTTTATACATGGTGTTGTAAATGTTAAAAAAATGTAATCTCATAACTTTTAGCAGAAAACAAATCACGGCTTCCGTGTCAATTACATTAGGTAATCAAACCGTTCAGAAATGCGATGAAATAAGAGATTTAGAAGTTATCTTAGATAAAAAATTAAAATTTGTGGAACATTACAACACAATTGTTCATAGAGCTAGTAATATGCTTAATTTTATAAAACGCTTCGGATATCACTTTCAAGATCCTTACACAATTAAAACTCTTTACGTAGCATATGTTCGGTCTATTTAAGAATATTGTAGTATTGTTTGATCACCATTCATAAAAAACACGAAGTGAGAATTGAGTCAATCCAAAAACAGTTTCTATTATATGCACTACGCAAGTTAAGATGGACAGTATTCCCTCTTCCATCTTACGAAGCACGTTGTATGTTGATAGAAATTCAAACATTGAAAGAACGTCGGGACTATGCTATGATCTCGTTTCTAAACGATATCGTCATGCAGCGTATTGACTCATCTTACATATTGTCAAAATTTAATTTATATGCTCCTACTCGTCAATTACGCAATAGAAATTTGTTCGCGATAGGTCATCACCGTACAGACTATGCTAAATTCGGACCACTAAATCAGATGATGGCTGTGTATAACGAGCATTGTGAAAGTATTGACCTTACCATGCCCGAACAAGTTTAAAACAGTTTTTCAACTCTTTACGGCATCATAGTACAAAGAAATAGTTTAGAGGATAGTATATAAGCAATTAATATTTGTATAATGTAGTCTACACTTGATTGACGAAATAAATAAATTCGGCGCCGTGGACTACCCGACAGAATCGTGACGAAAAGGGGAGCTAATTGGCTCACGAAACAAACACCGGTAACGAAAGAAATTCCGTTGTCGGGGAACTCTTAATCGGAGTAGGATTATCGGTAAAGCTGGAAGATTTTAGTAGAGCTAAATGGCTCAAGAAAGCGAGTATCGGTGTCGGGGGAAATTCCTCCGTTGGGGAACTATCGTCGGAGTAGGATGAGTTCACCGTTGAGCACTATCCAAGCGGATCGTGATAAGGCCGGGAGCTGAATGACTCACGGAAACATGAGCTGAATGGCTCAAGGAATCAGCACCTAAACGGCTCACCACAGAGACGAGAAATAAATGGCGACGTAATGGATGGAGACAACAAGCAGGAGAGGAATCGAGAGTTAAATCAAAGCGTGTCACTCCATGAACCAAGCGAGGCTCCGAGATAGAGCAGCAGAAAGAGGTGCGACGAAAGCGCAACGAACCCCCCCACGAAGTAATACGATGACGTAGTTCCGTGAGGAAGAAGGGCGTAAAAAGTAAGGAATGTTTTTAGTGGTTAGGCACGAACGTGAGTCGTGAGTCCCACACAGAGCCAATACACTACAGGCCAGGCTTTTGAAGCTTTCTTAACCTTACTATAAAAAACACACACACACACACAGACAATGTCCCAATTTGTCGAGCTGAGTCGATTGGTATATGAAACTCGGCCCTCCGGGCCTCGGAAAAAGTTGTCAAAGCTTGAGCGAATTCTATACATTTCTTTTGTAAGAAATGTAAAACATTAATAAAAGTGTTCTTCGCTACTGATAGGCGGCTGAAAAGAGTGAACAGCAAGCTAACTGGAGAGCAACCCTATCAAAAAAATGCGGACGAATATGGTCAGGCGATTTAAAAAGTTTGACGTTTGACTCAACTCGCCTATGCTAATTGCCCCTAGGAACAAATGCAATTTGCGAATGCAATTTAAAGGCAATTTCAATACAAATTTTCTGGCGGCTGAAATGGACTTGTTTTTTAGCGTTTTCAAACATGGCGGTTCATGTTTGGCTTAAGCTTAAAATTGTTTTGGCGTGTTCTCGCTTGTATTTTGTTTGTCTAGTGCAGTGGTTTTCAACCTTTTTCGTTCCATGCGCCCCATTCCGAATATTGATTCCCATGATGTACCTCTATCTGAAAATTCATACCAAAATCACCCAGTCAGAAAAGATGCTTTTCAATTGAATGAAAACCATAATTTTTCAATTAGAAACAAGTACCTGGGCACTCTCAGTATGCATCTCATTTCTTGAAACACTGAAACAATATATGAAGACAAATATCCAACGGGAATGTTAGGATAACACGTTGAAATTTATCCCGAATAATTCACCCCCTACAATAGACTAATTTGCCCCTGGGGGTGAATTCACCCCCGGTTGAAAATCACTGGTCTAGTGCACTTCATTTAGTCAACCAATGTGGGAAACTGGAATCGTGTGTAAGTATAGTGGAAAAAGATCTCTGACCTGAAGTCCTAATAAGTCAGATTGTGGCAAGTTTTGCTGTGCAATACCACTTTTACCATTGATTCTTCCTATAGTTTGGTGGTGATTACCTAGTATACTGGTAAGTATATGTGAGTAGATAATGAATCCGAAAATAAGTATTATTTTTAATTTCCATATCCGTGTGCGATTTAGGAGCGATTTAAGGACGGATTGGGCGGCAAAAAAATGACGGCTGCAAATCGCCCAAATGTTGCATTTGAAATAGCCTCCTAATTGCCAGCAAATTGAAGTTGGCAAATAGCCCCCCGGTAGCCAGCAACTTGCCCTTTTTGACTGGGAAGTGATTTGTTGCAGAATAAGTGCCGGTGAAAATAGGTGCGATATTGCACACGGTAGCGGCAAGGTAAATCGCAATTTGGGCCAGCGTATACGGCAATTGACCGTTTTTGCGCCAATAAAACGTTCTTTCGCAAGATTTACGTGCTTGTAAACGATTTTAATCACCATTTTGTGATGATATCGTCAGTGTTCTTTTTGGCAGTGGTGATTGTGTATTTAGTTTTTTTTTCTCTCCTTTTTGGCTTTGGTGTTCATTCTGTTGTGCTTGGTGTTGGTAGAGTTCTCATTCAGTGAGATCCCAACATAATTTCGGACAGTGCAGCGTTACTACAGTTATACTGTAGTTCTGCTGGCTTGAGTCGTGCGAAAAGTTTGTTGAATATTGTGTCGGCCTGAAATTTTCGGCATATTTCGATACTTTTTGTTCGTTGAGACGGGCGTCGAGTACGGTAAGGTACCATATACGGTGAACGAAATAAATAAAAAGATATTTTGTTTTGTTTTTATTTTGCGCTTGAATTGTTTTATTTAGAATATTCGATATGGCTGAAGGTAGCAATGGTAAGGCCAACGTGTTGATTGGCACGATTGAACCGTATGTGGTTGGTACTTTGTTCACTAATTATTCTGAATGGTTGAAATATTTCTTCCAAGTGAACGGGATTGACGATCCGGTGAAACAAAAAGCGCTCTTTGTCGAGTTGAGTGGACCAGCAGTTTACCAGCAGCTTAAACTGTTGTATCCTTCGAAGAATGGCCTTAAAAATGTTGGCTATTGTGATATTTCGCAAAAGTTGCGTGAGCGTTTTGACAAGCTCGATTCAGACTTGATTCAGCGCTATAAATTTTATAACTATGTGCAAGGTTCAAACGAGAAGGCAGAAGATTTCGTGCTAGCAGTAAAATTGCAGGCCGAATTCTGCGCGTTTGTGATGGGAGTTTTCGATAAATCTTTGCAGGAAAAGCTACTGAATGAGGAGAACCCTAGTTTGGCAACGGTCGAAAGATTTATTGTAAACTGGGAGTTGGCTGGGCCACGGGCTCGAATGATCGGCGATCGACAAGGCGGCCAAGTAGCTTCGGTAAAGCAACGTTTGGGTCGAAAAGAAACGTTCGACAGAAAGGTCAGCCATGACAAGAGCAGGAGCCGTAGTCGCAGTGCTGTTTATAAACGGCAAGGGCGAAGCAGGAGTGGTGAGTTTCGACGAGCTGGACGGTATGCGGATAAAAAGTGCGTTTTTGCGGAATTAAGGGAGCGGAATTCGGTAAAGTTTGTTGATCATAGTAAGGAAAAGGTTTTTAGTTGGCGATGAGAAAATCGGCGAACATTTCAACCGTTTGCGAGCTGATTTGGCCAATCCTGAGAGCGATAGGTGATTTTTTATGTATGACAGCGTCCTCCATGAATAAAATAAGCGAACCATGCCTTTTGAAGTTACTTGTTCAAGACAAGCTGGTTAAAATGGAGGTTGACTGCGGTTCGGATGTTTCTGTTATTGGTTCTATTTTATATGAGAAATTGTTTGACTTACAGAAAACCAATAGGGAATTGGCGGTGGTGAATGGTTCGAAGCTAAATCTATTAGGAAAAGTTGACGTTATGGTTCGTTTATGGACCATTGAATTTGAATTGCCATTGTTTGTATTGGAGTGTAATTATGACTTTGTGCCATTAATGGGACATAAATGGCTTGACGTTTTCTATCCAGATTGGAAAGAATATTTTACAGGGGTTTCTCAGATTAATAATTTACATTTACCAAATCTAGCTGAGAATTTTTTGCTGTATTTTCAATAGATCAATCATCAATAAATTAATTATTCCCAACAGCTATCCTTTACATTTAGCGCAGGGCATTTTCGCAGATTTAGCGGGTTGTAAAGTTCTCTGTGCCCTGTGCCTCAAGGTGCTTCATCGAGTGCGGCGATTTTTCAACAGGTGATGGACCAGGTGTTGGCTGGATTGAAACATATACGCTGCTATTTGGATGATGTGCTCATAGCTGGAAAGGATTTAGATGACTGTCGTAAGAAAGTTTCTGCCGTTTTAGATAGGTTAGCTCAGGCAAACATTAAGGTGAATTGGAGTAAATGTAAGTTCCTCGTGTCATCTTTACCTTATCTAGGCCATATTATTTCGAAGAATGGGTTGCTTCCTTGTCCTGATAAACTAGCTATTTTAGAGAGGCTATAGTACCAAGGAATGTGACGGAGTTGAATTCGTTTTCAGGGCTCGTCAATTATTATGGAAAGTTTGTTCCCCACTTGTCTTCGAAGATAAGTTGCTTGTATAGGCTATTGAAGAAGGGCGTGAAGTTTGTGCGGGATGAGAATAGTGACGAGGCTTTCGTTATGTGTAAAATGAGCTACTTAATGCTAATATTCACGAGTTTTACGACCCTATGAAACCAATAGTAGTTGTTTCGGACGCTTTAGGTTATGGTCTAGGAGGAGTGATTGCACATGAGGTTAAGGGTGTAGAAAAATCTATCTCCTTTACTTCTTTCTCTTTGAATAAAGCTAAATGAAGTATTCAATACTTTATTTAGGTGCTCTAGCATTGGTCTGCGTTGCGTTGCGTTGCGTTGTGACGATGATTTTGGCGGATTGCACACTGACTTCATCATGTTTGACTGCTGATTATCTAATAAGAGTTGCTTAGGAAGTGGTAAGTAGGAATTCATACCAATCCGACCCATATTAAAACCTCAACAGCATGATAGCCATCATTGCCGGCCGCCCCCATCTCCATCGTTCACGGGGAAGGATAAAGGATAAGGTAGACAGGAAGTGTTGATGCTCCACCTACTTAACGGAAGGACGACGATTCATCAGACTCTTCCATAGGTGTCGCGGAAGGGTATCAGGTCTAGGATTCGCTCCAAGCAAACGATGCGACCTGTAAAGCATATTTTATTAGGTAGTTGTTTAGTTAGTCTTCGAGTGCACGATCACTCGAAAAAGAGATGATCTTGTTTAGTTTTTGGTTATTTTTAAACTCTGGGCAGCCGGCTACCGAGAGTATACTATGTTCCCTAAACAAAAACAATTTGAACTCCACACAGCCGATCGTGGGAGTATTGCCTGGAAAAGCTAATCTTATCTGCGTAATGGGCCGGATCACTATTTATTGCAACAGTATTTGGACAGAACTCGCTACTTCTTCTCTACGATATATTTATTGGCTTGAAAACTACCAAGTGACAGCATATTATACTGGCAAAAATAGCGCGAGATGTTATAAATCAAGGAAAGTATTTCTTTTTTTCCATATCGGATTGTTTGTGGAATACAAGTATACGAGCGATAATACCGAACACTGAAGGGAAATATAAAGGATTGTTAATCTGATGCACGGGCTTGTTAGCAATAACGGAGCTTTAAATTAGGTTCATAAAAACAGACGCGGCGAATTTTCAATACGTATTGAGCCGTGTTCATAGATACTAGTCAGATTAGTCGTATTGGGGCTAATTTCCGATCAACTATTCATTTTTACGGCAATGTTTTCTCGACTAGATCTGTTCGCACCCTCTCATTCTGTTCGCACCCTCTCATTCTGCGGTCTAAGGACCAAATGTCATCAATAGACTTAGAATCGCGTGGAGGCATGAGATAGGAAACTTGTAAGAATTTTGCTATCCCACCGTTTGACTACCAGAATGGATGGGAGAACAGTAATACTAGCAAATACCGACTACCATAAGAGCGGTGCAAATTTGAACGAGTGACGTAGAGTACTGCACTGAAAAAAGGACCAGGAGTGCGATTTTACGAAGTTTTAGCTTCCGATGGCCCTACATTTTCTGACAAAGTGAAGTTCTTGAATGTTGAGATTTTTATTACTGTTTAGAAAAGCAAAAGTATCATAAAGCTAGTGTCAGGCCTTCATGAGACCTCAAGAAGTCACTTTTGGAGGTATTCGTAAATGTAGATTTGTCGGTAGACGGTTCCAAATATAATAGAAAAATACCTAATTTAACACAACTACAGATCACTTGCAACATAAAAAGCTTTTTGTGAAATTCGACAGCTCCATCTTAGGCCAATTCAATAAATTTCCTGCATGAAAGTTTCCATTTTTTAAAAACGGTTTTTAAGCCAAAGCTTTGGAAGTTAAACCTTGGCGTGGAAGTGCCGGTATATTAATATATTCTGTTACTTAGTGTAGAATTAGATTTCGTCATTTACGGCTAATATACAACCGCCAGAAGAAACTTAAAACGTTGGTACACAATCAAGAAAGGCGAATCAGAAAAGGTATATGTCAGTGATTCACTAAATACAGACTGGAAAGAGGGTAATATGGAAAACCTTAAGGTCCGCCCAGATTAAGTCTTCGGTACGGAACAAAACCTCGGCCTAGGAACTCCTAGCATGTTGTTAGTCGCCTCTTACGACATGGGAGCAGTTCCCAGAGGTTCTATTCTTGGTTGAAATAGTGCAAAAAGATTTCAGCCCGCCGGACACCACACGGCTTCGGTGCTCTAGCATTGGTCTGCACTGTGAAGAAGTTTCACAAGTTTTCATATGGTCAGAGGATTGTTGTTTACACTGATCACAAGCCTTTCGTTGGAATTTTCGGGAAAGCTGGGAAAATGCTATCTTTGTAACCAGATTACAAAGATATGTTTTGGAAATGGCTATTTATGATTTCGATATTATATATATACGACGTCTGAAAAGATGGGAAACGCTGATTTCTGTCCGCGGTTTCCATTGAATCAGGCAGTTCAAGCACAGTTTGATAGAGAAACTGTCAAAAGTATTAATTTTAGCCAGGAATTTCCTGTAGATTTTATCCAAGTTGCCAACGAGACTGGAGCAGATGAATTTTTACAACAAGTTGTTAAAGTTATGCAGAATGGTTGGCCTGAAGGAATAGACAAACGTTATACACACATTTTCTCAAATCGTGTTGATTTGGAAATTGTCAGGGATTGTTTGTTATTTCAGGACAGGGTGTTGATTCCAAATTCCATGCATAGCGGGATTTTGAAATTATTACACGCCAATCATTCTGGAGTTGTGAAAATGAAACAATTAGCTCGTCGGCCAGTATTTTGGTTTGGAATTAACTCAGACATTGAAAAATATGTCAGTGATTGCGAATCTTGCAGGAGAATGGCTTGTTCCCAAACCAAAAGTAATTTTTGCGTGGATCCCTACCAAACCAGCAGAACCATTTAGCAGAATTCATGCCGATTTCTTCCATTTTGAGCACAGAACATTTCTGTTGGTCATTGATAGTCATTCAAAGTGGATCGATATTGAATGGATGAAATAAGGAACTGATGCTAGGAAAGTTTTAAAGAAATTTGTGGGGGTATTTGCTAGATTTGGATTGCCAGATGTAGTGGTTACTGACGGCGGTCCTCCGTTTAATTCTTGCGATTTTATGACCTTTTTAGAAAGGCAAGGAATCAAGTCCTCCTTATAATCCTCCCAGTAATGGACAGGCAGAGCATTAAGGATGTTCTCAAACGTTTTATGTTAGAGCCTACAATCAAAAGATTAGACATTGATGATTAATTTGTTTCTGATGTACTACAGAAATACTTGTTTGTCGTCAGATGGTAAATTCCCATCAGAGAACATATTTTATTACAAACCCAAAGTGTTAATCGATTTGTTGAACCTCAAGCCTCATTACAAACAGCAATTAGGTGAACCACCACCAAGTGATAAACCGATACCAAAGATCTTTGAGCAGATGCAACCTGGTGAACCTGTCTAGTTGACGATGGGCGATGTGATTTATTACAAAAATCACAAATCCCAGGATTTCGCAAGATGGCTGCAGGCTCACTTCATAGAAAAATTATTAAAAAATTTATTCCATATTGTGATTGGAAACGTTCGGCTCACAGCTCATCGAAATCAGCTGTTGTATGTCAGAGCAATATTGGTAGCGAGTTGAGTCGACATGAGAGATGAGATCAATAATCGTTAGTGAGGCAGCTCACCATTACTGCTATACATGACATTGCTCTCGCTCATCACAGATTCAAGACGAAGGTTCATGATTCTCTCTCCGCCTTTCACATCTACTTAGTTCATAAGAGCCCGTTAGTTACAACCAAGTCATCGAAGAAGTAGCATCAATAAATTGTCAATCGATTTAGTATTCTCGGCTTAAATAAAGGTGCAAGTTTTTTCCTGTTCGCAAACCGCGACAAGTTGTCCATTATTTGACACGGTAGCCTACCCGATTCAAATTCCTCAGCTGCAGCTCACTGCTTCGCGCTGTGTAATTGACTTGGTATCTGTCGTTCAGTGAGTGGCATTTCGGCCTATGATAACGAGAAGCAGGAAAGGGTGAGCAACTTTGGCGATTCTGGTTCCCTACGCAACATACTGGTGCCGTGACCAGGATCTTCGACCTGCATGATGCATGAGTTCCACCTTTCCTTTTAAACGTTATTGTGTAACTGTTCGACCCAACAAAGGAAGTCACCGCCAGTACTGAACGCCAACCGGAAACAAAGGGCTCGATTGTTCGTGTACTGATGTACTAGCCGCCTTTGAACCCAGTTGGAGAAAAATCGCTTGCTGTCCAACTCACGGCCTAATCAAATTAGGCAACAGTCTAAACTTGGAGCTGCTGTGCTGCCATTTTGATCGGAGGTATTGTGCAACGAACAAGAACACCTTCGTACGTTGATTTCGGATTTACAACATTTGGCTGAATTTTTCAAACATACAAGGCAAATTTCTGCCTTGGATAAGGTTAGTACCTTTCCAAGATCTACCCCTTATATCGCCAGTGCTATCTGGTCTTATTTTCACAGACGAGCTTCGTTTTGCTATTTCCCCTGACCCCGTGGATTGGGGATATTGAACATTGTTGCAATGAGTGAAATGAGAAGCAAGCAGCAGCTCAACACAAGGCGCATGACACTGCTCGCTTCACTGAATCGAGCGAAACAATTCCTGCAGGGGTACACGGCTGACCGGGACGTGCTGCAAGTGGCAATCTGGTTAGAAAATCTTGAGTTACTCTGGCACGGGCTGGAAGAGACACAAGCAACTCTTCAGGATCTGGAAACCGAGAATGAAGGTATGGTGAGGAACCTACAATATCGCTCTGATTTTGAGCCTAAATTTTTTCAATAAAAGCTGGCCTTATTGCAAAGTTACCTCCTGCAATCAATCCAAGATCTGAGCCCTTACAAAACCCTACTCCCTGTCCCATTCTGGTCTAGCCGGTTTGAAGTTGCCAACAATTTCGCTCCCTGAATTCAACGGCGACTACCAAGAGTGGTTGGGATTTCACGACACCTTTTTTGCGCTTATCCATGCAAATCCGGAAGTGGCGGCCATTCAGGAATTCCACACGTTTTGTTACGGCATTTCATTTAATTAAAAATTTAAAGTCCCTTGCTAATTAAATGCCGTAACAACTGTTGACAAATTGACTCAATAGGTCGTTAACAAAAATGGTTAACAAAAAAAATGGTAAAAATAGGTAGACGTTTCATCAATAATTTTATTTAAGAAGATTATAAAATAGGGTTGTGTACCTCAAATAATAGACAACATAATTATTCTCAACTATATATATTATCATTATTTAGTCTATATTTTTGTATTCAAAACGATGACCTATCGATTTGGATTGCCAGATGTAGTGGTTACTGACGGCGGTCCTCCGTTTAATTCTTGCGATTTTATGACCTTTTTAGAAAGGCAAGGAATCAAGTCCTCCTTATAATCCTCCCAGTAATGAACAGGCAGAGCATTAAGGATGTTCTCAAACGTTTTATGTTAGAGCCTACAATCAAAAGATTAGACATTGATGATTAATTTGTTTCTGATGTACTACAGAAATACTTGTTTGTCGTCAGATGGTAAATTCCCATCAGAGAACATATTTTATTACAAACCCAAAGTGTTAATCGATTTGTTTAACCTCAAGCCTCACTACAAACAGCAATAAGGTGAACCACCACCAAGTGATAAACCAATACCAAAGATCTTTGAGCAGATGCAACCTGGCGAACCTGTCTAGTTGACGATGGGCGATGTGATTTATTACAAAAATCACAGATCCCAGGATTTCGCAAGATGGCTGCAGGCTCACTTCATAGAAAAATTATTAAAAAATTTATTCCATATTGTGATTGGAAACGTTCGGCTCACAGCTCATCGAAACCAGCTGTTGTATGTCAGAGCAATATTGGTAGCGAGTTGAGTCGACATGAGAGATGAGATCAATAATCGTTAGTGAGGCAGCTCACCATTACTGCTATACATGACATTGCTCTCGCTCATCACAGATTCAAGACGAAGGTTCATGATTCTCTCTCCGCCTTTCACATCTACTTAGTTCATAAGAGCCCGTTAGTTACAACCAAGTCATCGAAGAAGTAGCATCAATAAATTGTCAATCGATTTAGTATTCTCGGCTTAAATAAAGGTGCAAGTTTTTTCCTGTTCGCAAACCGCGACAAGTTGTCCATTATTTGACACGGTAGCCTACCCGATTCAAATTCCTCAGCTGCAGCTCACTGTTACGCGCTGTGTAATTGACTTGGTATCTGTCGTTCAGTGAGTGGCATTTCGGCCTATGATAGCGAGAAGCAGGAAAGGGTGAGCAACTTTGGCGATTCTGGTTCCCTACGCAACATACTGGTGCCGTGACCAGGATCTTCGACCTGCATGATGCATGAGTTCCACCTTTCCTTTTAAACGTTATTGTGTAACTGTTCGACCCAACAAAGGAAGTCACCGCCAGTACTGAACGCCAACCGGAAACAAAGGGCTCGATTGTTCGTGTACTGATGTACTAGCCGCCTTTGAACCCAGTTGGAAAAAAATCGCTTGCTGTCCAACTCACGGCCTAATCAAATTAGGCAGCAGTCTAAACTTGGAGCTGCTGTGCTGCCATTTTGATCGGAGGTATTGTGCAACGAACAAGAACACCTTCGTACGTTGATTTCGGATTTACAACATTTGGCTGAATTTTTCAAACATACAAGGCAAATTTCTGCCTTGGATAAGGTTAGTACCTTTCCAAGATCTACCCCTTATATCGCCAGTGCTATCTGGTCTTATTTTCACAGACGAGCTTCGTTTTGCTATTTCCCCTGACCCCGTGGATTGGGGATATTGAACATTGTTGCAATGAGTGAAATGAGAAGCAAGCAGCAGCTCAACACAAGGCGCATGACACTGCTCGCTTCACTGAATCGAGCGAAACAATTCCTGCAGGGGTACACGGCTGACCGGGACGTGCTGCAAGTGGCAATCCGGTTAGAAAATCTTGAGTTACTCTGGCACGGGCTGGAAGAGACACAAGCAACTCTTGAGGATCTGGAAACCGAGAATGAAGGTATGGTGAGGAACCTACAATATCGCTCTGATTTTGAGCCTAATTTTTTTCAATAAAAGCTGGCCTTATTGCAAAGTTACCTCCTGCAATCAATCCAAGATCTGAGCCCTTACAAAACCCTACCCCCTGTCCCATTCTGGTCTAGCCGGTTTGAAGTTGCCAACAATTTCGCTCCCTGAATTCAACGGCGACTACCAAGAGTGGTTGGGATTTCACGACACCTTTTTTGCGCTTATCCATGCAAATCCGGAAGTGGCGGCCATTCAGGAATTCCACTCGTTTTGTTACGGCATTTCATTTAATTAAAAATTTAAAGTCCCTTACTAATTAAATGCCGTAACAACTGTTGACAAATTGACTCAATAGGTCGTTAACAAAAATGGTTAACAAAAAAATGGTAAAAATAGGTAGACGTTTCATCAATAATTTTATTTAAGAAGATTATAAAATAGGGTTGTGTACCTCAAATAATAGACAACATAATTATTCTCAACTATATATATTATCATTATTTAGTCTATATTTTTGTATTCAAAACGATGACCTATCGATTTCTATACATTATTGGTTTAATGCAACGAACGCAAACTACAAATCATGGAAAAATAAAATCATAAATTCAATATTCAAAAATATGAAGGTATTTGCAGATTCAGATCAATTTATGTTGTGGTACGGTTTTTGATGGAAATTTTGTACATTCGTGATTCGCTGGTTGAGTTGACAGATGTCAAAAACTGGTCAAAGGGGATGTTATCAATACAAATGCATCTGTTCACGTCACTAACTATTGTCATGGCGATGCAAAGTTTTATTACACGTTTTATAAGGATACCAGCAAATACCCACGGGTTTGGTCCTATCTTTAAATATATAAAAATATTTGTCAACTTATTTGGTACTTATTATTCGAAAGATATAGTAACCAAGTATATCCGCTGAAAGTTTGAAAATATTTCATTGACGGAATCGAAAGTTATAACGATTTGAATGCGGTATGCGGTCATAGATGGGTTTTCTACAAGATATCAAGCATGAAGCCACGTTTGTCAATTGACTATTTAGATCGTTTATATGTGTCGCGGTTTTGTAAGGAAAACCTTACCACATAATTATTTTACAGAAAAACAGTACCATTTAGTTACACAAATATAATGTAGAAAAGGTGTTACTTATATGGTGCGCTGAAAAAATATGAAAACAGGGTTGTCTACCTAACGATAACATGTAAATTAAAAAAAATGAATGAATGTTGGAATGTTTACTTAAAAAGAACATTTCTCAGGAGTTTGTTGACTGACACTAATTGTTTTTCATTACTTAACTAGTAGACTTTTTATCAACAATTTTCTTTCAGAAGAATATAAAATAGAGTTGTCTACCTCAAATAATGGACAATATAATTGATCTCAACTGTATGTATTATCATTATTTAGTGAATATTTTTGTATTAAAAATAACGGTGCGTCCATTTTTATTCACTAGTTGACTGCAGTTACTGTATACTACATATTGTGGATATATGAAATGTTGAAACTAACACAGTCGTGATTCGCTGGATGGACAATTTTTAACAGGGGCCGCTTTTTAGTTGGACCTTCGCTAGTTGGCCCATTGTCGAACTAAAAAGCAGCTGAATGTATTTTTTTTTTTTGTTAAATTCGTTTAGACAATAAAACTGAGAATAGTTTATTTTATTCAATTCGTTTATTTGATAAGGGGATAAGGCGTTTGCGTTAGCTGAAAGGTGCCTTTTTTCATTGTTTTACATTTTGAATTTCTTAAAACTAGGGGGTTACACATTTCAATATTATTTTGATTTTATATAATGAAACAAAAAAACTGCAACTAACTTATACATATACAATAGGGGATAATATAATATTCGTAAGATTAGGGGTCGTTTTGTGTGTTTTTGTATAGCAATGCACTTCATGATTTTTAGAAGGGAGATTGTTGGAGCAATTAATTATTAACTAAGCGGAACATTTCACAAGCATATTAACTGGAAATAGTTAGAGGGAGTGGTTTAATTTTATTAAGATTAGGGGGGATTAATTAGGGCTATTTTTAAGTATTGGTACTGTTGGGCATTTCTTAACGAGATTAAATATTGATCAACTAAAACTAGAAGATAGGGGGGCACATAAGTTTTGGGAAGATATTCATTGGTAGGAAGGAGGGGGGGGGGGTCAAGTCCTACATCTGTGTATCAGAGACATGGGAGAGAGGGTAGACAAGGCTGGCAGAGAGGGGGGGGGGTAGATATAAACTTTCAGTTTCCGGCATCGGGGACCAACGACAAGGGTTACAGATTCGGATGGATGCATCAAGTATTGGGACGCCGGGCGGTCTTCCTCGAGCTGGCAGGGGTTCCTCCAGACGACTTCGTAGTACGGCTCAGATACGGATCGGCAACACGTTGCCACAAGCGCAGACACCGCTATCCGCGAGCCCAATACGTCGGAGATGAGCGTTCAGTGTGTAGTGATTGAACATGAGCCGAGACATCACGCGAATGAAATCCCGACTCACATCCATCCCACTGAACCAAGGTTTCGTCGATACCTTAGGGATTATCGAATGTAGCCACCTTCCCAGTTCACCATTGCTCCATGAAGTTTGCCAACATTCGAGGGTTCTCTGGTGAATAATACTGAAAAATTCGCTGAAGTTAATTGGTCTTTCATATATGTCACCTTGTAAAGCGCCCGCCTTAGCTAGAGTCCGCTTCTTCATTACCTGGAATGGAGCAATGCGAGGGAACCCAAACTAAGGTAATCTTGTAAGTTCGTACAAGAATACCTTAGTTTGGGTTCCCTCGCATTGCTCCCAGACAAAGCACGCAGGCGATCCAAGATTTTCCCCAGAAAATATGGAATGTGCTTTCTAGGTTTCATTGAACGGAGAGCCTCGGTTGAGCTGAGGCTATCCGAGGCAATAAAGTAATGATCGGTGGGCAAAGTATCAATGATCCCAAGGGTATACTGAATAGCAGCAAGTTCTGCGATGTAAACCGAAGCAGGATCATTGAGTTTGAATGAGGCGGTGAGGTTTTGATTGAATATACCGAAGCCAGTGGAGCCGTCGCGGCGTGACCCGTTGGTGTAAAACATCTTGTTGCAGTCGACTTCTCGAAATTTACTATGAAAGATGCTTGTGATCACTTGCGGAAGTTTGTGATCCGGGATTCCACGAATCTCGTCTTTCATGGGTGTCGAAGAATACAGTTGAATCAGAAGCATGGAGGAGATTGATACGGTTAGGATAGTATGAGGAAGGATTGATATTTTGTGCCATGTAATCGAAGTACAAGGACATAAATCGGGTTTGGGAATTGAGCTTGACAATCCTATCGAAATTTTCATTTACTAACGGGTTCAAGATATTGCATCGGATGAGCAATCGATATGAAAGGTCCCAAAATCGATTTTTCAGCGGAAGGACGCCCGCCAGCACTTCTAGACTCATCGTATGTGTTGAGTGCATGCAACCCAAAGCAATATGCAAACAACGATATTGGATTCGCTCTAGTTTGATGAAACAGAAACTCCCGTACTCCATCACCGACAATATCGTCGTTTGGTACAGCCTGATCAGGTCTGGTGGGTGGGCACCCCACCATGTTCCGGTTATTGTATGGAGAAAGTTGATCCTTTGTTGGCACTTCTGTTTCAGATACCTAATGTGACATTCCCTGGTTCCTTAAGAGTCGAAATAGACCCCGAGATATTTGAAAGTTGAAACCTGAGCAATAGTTTGACCCATTCATTGAAGCTGTAGTTGCGCTGGTTCACGCTTCCCAGAAAACACGACTAGCTCAGTTTTCTCCGTGGAGAACTCGATACCTAGCTGGAGGGCTCAATCAGACAATTTGTCCAAGGTATTTTGCAATAATCCTTGCAGATCGACGGCTTTGGGACCTGTAATAGAGACGCCGTCATCTGCAAGCTGTCTTAGCGTGCAGGAATTGACAAGACATTCGACAATGTCATTCACGTAAAAGTTATAGAGAAGGTGGCTTCGACATGAGCCCTGGGAAAGACCCATGTAGCTAATTCGTCATGTCGATAAATCACGATGCGAAAAATGCATGTTTTTCAGACAGCAAGTTTAGCAAAAAGTTGTTTAGAGTCGGTGAAAGACCATGCTGGTGCAGCTTCCCTGAAAGAATTTTGATAGGAACTGAATCAAAAGCCTCCTTTATATCTAGGAAAACTGATGCCATCTGCTCTTTGCTAGCATATGCCATTTGAATTTATGGTGAGAGCAACGCAAGACAATCGTCTCTTTGCCTTTGCGGAAACCAAATTGTTTTTCTGACAGTAAGCCATTTCCTTGTCGAGGAGAAGCAAGATCATTTTCTCGAACAACAACAGCATCCTGGTTTTTGAATGGCGATGACCTTCACTTGCCTCTAGTCATCAGGGACAATATTATCCTCAAGAAACATATTAAATAAATTCAATAAGCGTCTTCTGGCAGATTATTTATCAAGTTGAATTTGATTCTGTCTGGCCCTGGGGCTTTATTGTTACATGACAAGAAAGCTAGTGAGAACTCCACCATCGAAAACGGTGTTTCGTTCGCGTTATCGTGAGGGGACGCGGCGCGGTAGATCTTCTGTTCCGGGGCGGAATTAAGACAAACACTCTTGGCAAAATCGAATATTCAACGGTTTGAATATTCCACATTCTCGTTAGTACTGTTTCGGTTTCGTAAGCGCCGGGCCGTACTCCAAAGAGTGCTCATCGATGTTTTTCTCGTTAGTCCGTCGACGAACCTGCGCTAGTAGCTACGTTTTTTGGCTTTCATCAAACTGTTCATGCGCGTTTCCGCCATCGCGTACTGTCGGTAGCTAGCTAGCAGCCCGTCGTCCCGGAAGGTCATATACGAAGCGGCCTTCACCGCGTACACGCGTCTGGTACGCGTTTAGTCTGAGCTTGAATCGCGGTATCGAGAATCAAGCCAGCCAAGAACCCGTACTCTTTCTCCAGAGGAAGCTCTTGCGTCGATTCTACTTTTTCGGATATCGCAGACGCGTAGCTCTTCCAATCTATATTTCGTGTGAGGTCATATGAAAAATTGATTGTATTCGGTGGCCCTGAGCCGTTAGCAATATTAATTACGATTGGCAGATGGTCGCTGCAATCTAACCGCAGCGATGTCGAGCAGAGGAACAGGTCTAAGGCGCTCTAACGCGCTGGAGGGCCAGAAATCCGTGTCATTTCACCCGTATTCAAAATGGTCATATTGAAGTTGTCGCAAAGCTCATGGAGTAGGGTAGATCGATTATCGTCATGAAGGCAACCTCATGCCATACCGTGGGAGTTCAAGTCACCTAAAACTAGCCTCGGTGCGGCGAGGAGTTCCGCAATATCGCAAAGCCGTCGGTGGCTGACTGAGGCTCTAGGGGGAATGTAGGTGGAAGCAATGCAAAGGTCTTTGCCTTTAATTCTGGTTTGGCAAGCGACAACTTCAATTCGGTTGAAAGAATAGCACTTTTCGATCCCCAAAAGTACTCTTCCGTAAGAGTCTTCTCGATCCTAGCGAATAATGTTAAAATCCTGGAAGTGTAGGTCTATTTCTGAAGTAAGCCATGTCTCGCATAGTGCAAAAGCATCGCATTTCAAGTTATTTAGTAAGATTTTAATGGAATCGATTTTCGGGATAATGCTTCTGCAATTCCACTGTAGAACAGTAAATAAATCCTTGACCTCGTTCGATCAATTAGCCATCGAAGGATACAATCGCTGAAAGGAGCGGCCATTTCGCAGTCAACTGCATCAAGAATGTTTTTACTGTGGGGAGAAAGCTTATCAAGATGCTTTTAATGGGGTCATAAATATTTAAAGCTGTAAGAATACGGTTCACAATGTCAGAGAAATTTATTAAGCAAGCGCTGTTTTCTTTTTCTGGCTGAGATATGGGAACACTTGGGGTTTTTGATGTTCCTGGAAGTGCTGGGAACTCATTTTCTGAGCTCAGGTTACTGAGACCGGGAGCGACTTGCTTCGGTTTTGCACCAGCACTTCCTTGAGTAGTTATTTTAGGGGGGTCATGACCTTCTGGCCTTTACGACGAAGCTTGGGAGAGGAAATGTTCCTCCTTTTTCTATTGCTTCTTGGCACAGCAGAAGATGTTCCCTCCTGGGGTTCATCACAGTCGCCTTCGTCAGTAGACAAGTTGGTATAGATGTTCGTAGAGACTGGTGGCGTAGCTATCTTAAGCCTTTCTGGGTTTCCCCACAGTAGAGAAACTTTTCGACATCTCTTCCACAGGAATCATCCGCATGATTCCCACCGCATTTCCCACAACGGGCTTTATTGCTACAATGGGAGGCTGTGTGTCCCAATTGTTTGCAATTAGTACAGTTCACGTCCCGCGGCACAGAGAGGCGAACAGGTAGACGAACTTTGTCAAAAAGGAGGTAGTTGGGTAGAGCAGAACCGGCGAAGGTCACCCGATAAGAGTCTGAGTTGACGTATATTTTCTTCCCGTCAGCTGCGACTGATGCTGAATGCAAACGTTTGCACTCCAGGATCTTCACTGGCTTAAGCATGGGGTCTTTGAAACAGCCAGTCCCATATTTTAGCAGGTCCTCGCAATTCAGACTCGAATCGGAAACGACCCCACTGACTTCAACCCTGTTAGCTGGAATATACACCCTGTACTCCTTCGTAAAGGGCCCGTAGCCAGCAATATCGTTTGCCTGAGTCAAACTGTTAACAACCACCCGAAGCTTACCAGGGCCAAATTTCGATATCTCTGTCACGGCCGAATACCGATCCGCCAGAACCCGAGAAATCTGCTGTATCAAGATCCTCCGTAATGGATTTTTCTTGATTAATTTTGAATGCGATTTCGTTGATGGAGTTAGTGAATAGTTGTAATTTTTCATTCAAGTGATTGTTGACTGAGATTTGCGAGTTGTTTTCGTCGATTAGTTTATTCATTGTTGAGTTAATGATACGCAGGTCATGTGCATCTGGTGAACCAGCTACCCATTTCCACGTTGTCCCAAGGACGTGATAGAGGTTTTAAACCGTATACATTTGTATATAATTTCTTGATTCTGACTTTAGCTATATCTCCCAATGGCTTATTTCCAGCCGTCCTGATGTAAACAGCGGTTGTAAGTGCTTCGGCTACTTCCTCCATCATAGTTAAATTGAGTGGGTGAACTATCTTCATCATACCAACTTCAATTTTACAATCGTGTTGTTTAAGCAAAAGAAGGGGGTCTTCAAATAAATTTCGGATGGTGAGATATTCTGAGTTTACCAAGTTGACCAGTGTTATTAGGGTAGCAAGGGATAGCAGCATGATCTGTGAATTTCAAAATACGTAATCGTTAAATTTTTATCGTGGTGGTTGAAAGTTAGTTACTAATTAGGGTTTTCTTAACCTTTTGATTTTTGACTTATGGAGTCTAATGTCCCTGTAATCTATACAAGTTTTGGTCTTATTGCGCCGAACTCTTTGCTTTTTGTTTTTTGGTTTCTTTTTATCCCTAATGCCTTGTGCTTTGTTGAAAACTAACTGATCTTCTTCCAGGGCTGGTTCGTTTCCTCTTTTTTGTTGTGAGATGCTATTGTGTTTTGTTGGTATTGCTGTATTTGGGTTGTAATTCCATCGAATAACTTATTTCTGTTTTCTAAAATATGTTCCAAATTTAGAGGCCACTCATCCCCCTCTTCAATCCCGAAAAAAACTTCAATAGGTTTTAATTTTGTGGCGGTATGTACAGTTGCATAAAGTTGTATAAATATGTTGCTATTTTGTATATTTCTTTATCCGGAAGGTCATTGTATTTGGATCTGATACAGAGGAAAATTTAACTCCGCTAGCGAATGACGGATCTCAATAGTAGCATGTCTGTAATAACATACGTACCTGGAACTATTGAGAACCAGAGCTACAGATCCAAAGCCCTGGTAAAGGAGGATGGTTGTGATGATCTGGGCCGCGGTCACCACGTATAGCAAGATAGGTCATAACCCCAATTCCTAGCCGTGAAGCGACCCGTGCCGAGGGATAAGTGATCGAGGGGGTGAAAAAGATACTCGATCGTTAACGGAGCCTGTGGAGTACCTGGGCAACCTCCACAATAAGCGTCCCTTACGTTACTGCGGAGCTCTGGCGTGGCGGACCTTTCTTTCTCGGCCAACTCGTGGGTATCAACATGAATGAAGTGAACAAAAACAATAAACAAACGGAGGTGCCAAACACCTTTGCTAGAGGTGGTTTGGCGAAGTCTCCCCCCCCCCTCGTGGGGAGAGTAGGGGAGCGTAAACCCTTGGAGGCTGGTCACCAAGAAGAAGCCGGCACCGACACCGGAGGTACCGCGCCCCGCGGTTAATTCGCTCTGCAAGCGTTCCAGTCATAGTTCTGGGCAAGCAATCGGCGGCACGCCGCACAGTGATGCCGAGGCGGAAAAAGTCAAAAAATGCACCTTTTAATTTTGTTCCAAGGTTATTTTTATATTATTGTACATATACTGTAAAGAGAAATGATTTGCCAAAATTTCAGGACGTTTGGATGAGTGGTTGGCCCGCTACAGTATTTCAAAGTTCAGTGCGCTCATTGTTCGATTTTTTCTTTCCTTGTAAAATATATGGAGAAACTGAAACAAACTTTATCTCGATTTTCAAATAGGAGCACACACTTTCTCGCATGTCACACTAGGCCCATTTTGAAGATTTTTTTATCAGCTTTTCGAAGATCTCTATGACATCTTGCGCAATTTTGCGCAAACCACATCTTTTTGGTATTAACAGTGTACAGGTATACATCGATTTAACGTAATTGAGGGATTCCATGGGAAAGTGGCTGACCATAAAATATGACCATTTCCGAATCGAACAAAACTTTGCAGTTGTGTTCGGATCATGAATCTCCATGATTTTCTCTGTCAATTTTGATACAAGAGCATTTTTTTAAAAGGGCGTAGAAATTTTTGCATGCAGCATGAAAATAAAAATTTCTCGGTTACCGTATTTTATACAGCAAAACTATCTGAGAAATAGTTGCAGGGAATGGAAACTTCTACACGAAAAAATATACACTGATTTTTTTTAAATATTGTAGTTTTCGAAATATTTTAAATTTTGTTCCAATAAATGCAATAACAATTATTCAATTTGTTTACGACCTTTTCATAAGTTATTTGTGTTTCTCCATCAAGAACAGAAGGTTTTGCAAAATGCTCATAAAATATCCTGCAACTTTCCCGTTGACATCAAGGCGATATTGGGAACAAGTTGAAAGCTACAAGAAAACTATGAATATATGATTCAGCTATAGGATCAGATGATCAAACTATATAGTTGAATCATATTTTTGTTGTTTTCTGATAGCTTTCAAAAAATTTACAATAACACCTTGATGTCAAAAGAAAAGCCACAGGAAATTCAATGAGCATTTTTATAAACCTACTATTTTTGAAAGAGAAACGCGCACATCTTATGAAAAGGTCGTAATCAAACAAAATAATAGTTTTGGTTAAAACAAAATTAAAAATATATCGAAAACTAATGCATTTTCGAAATTATTTGTTATAAGCATTTTGATTTGAAATAGTATTTGGAATTATATTCAATAATAAAATGATATTCTTTATTGAAAGGAGTATAAATTTTAATAATATGCTAAAAGTTGTTAAGAAAACTTTCTTTTTTCTTTTCGATCAAGAAGAGTTTAAATTAAATTAAATAAGAGTTTGTAAACTCCAAAATTAAACCGAAACTCAAAGAAAAATGTTTTCATAAAATATCTAGATACATGTATGAGAGACGAAATCGATTGAATTCACCTAGTAGTGCGATGACGAATTTCGCGCCAAATCGTTGTTGGAAAAAAGCACAGCGGAAAGTTGAAAAGTTCAACAAGGAAAATGCCGATTGGTTGGAAGAATATTTAATATTTGAGCTACCAGTAACCTCTAATGGCGGGCAAATCAAACCCGGAAGACCTGAGAAGAAGTTTGACGAGCTTTGTGACAGAAGTAAGCGGTTGAAAACGGCAGAGCTGAGAAGCAAGTATACAACAGAAGAGCTTGTATTTGCAGCACAAATCAGTCTCAGAGCCGATGGAGAGGTTGAAGCTGCAAATATGTTGATGAATCGAAACAAAGTTCGTATTAGGCATGACCGGGTTGAGATCAAGGCGTAAAATAATGTTTCATTTGCAAAATCCAGTAGTTCGATTATTTTAAACTTGGTGTATTTCATAGATTCGAGTCAGAATGATGAACGATCAGGCTCTAGCGGTCTTACTTGATTCCAAGTTGTCCCAGAGAGGGTATCAAGTAGTTCGAGAACATGCACCAGACTCCTACCTTCCGTACAAAAATCACATCACATCAGCGGCTACGAAAGGATCATTCAAGAAAAATGTCTCGAGAATCCACAATGGAGGATACTCATATCATCTTATCGGAAAGCAGAAAAAACAGGAAGAAAATCAGGTTGCCTACTGATGTACAGGAACTACTGGAGAATCACATTGAACAAGAAAGCTCAGAGTCTGAGTTCAGTGACTAGTTTTAAATAGAAATGTAGAGAAAGTAGTTGAAGCGAAAATCGTGGAAACGATTATTAAAATAAAACTAAAACAAAATATACAATGTGGCCTAGATAGTTATAAATGAATGATTTTATTCTGAATTATTTTTTGAAAGAACACCCTTTCTGAGCAAGGTAATGGAGCATTTCATATCTTTTTTTACATTTCTTATAAATGAAATGTATAGAATTCGCTCAAACCTTCAAGATTTTTTCCGAGGCCCGGAGGGCCGAGTCTTATATACCAATCGACTCAGCTCGACGATTTGGGACAATGTCTGTGTGTGTGTGTCTGTGTGTGTGTCTGTGTGTGTGTCTGTGTGTGTCTGTGTGTGTGTGTCTGTGTGTGTATGTAATGAACAAACTCATTCGTGTTTCTCAGCAATGGCTGAACCGATCTTATCCAAACCAATTTTAAATGAACGGCCTATCACCCATATAGAACGCTATTAAATGGTTTTTGATTCTGATGTTTAGTTTCCAAGATATGAATATTTAAAAGTGTAAAAATGGCGTTTTTTGCAGTTTTTAAATAACTGCCGAAATTGACGACAGAGATAAACACTTTATATATCTTTAGACAGCTTATACGAATACCTTTCGAACGAGCTATAGATTGTTGCAATCGGACTATTATCAAAGGAGATATTTAACATTAAATACGGACGAAAGATTTTTATCATTTCCCATAGCCAGAAATAAGACCAAAAACTTGAAATCTATTATTAACGCCAAAGCGGCTAATTTTAGGTCAATAGTATCTTCGGAGAATTTAATGGATATGCCCTTTCATCCCCCCACCCCCCAACTAAAATTAATTGGTTTGAAGAGAAAATTTTAGTGATGCTGACTAATTTAATTTTATATTACGATAATAATTATATGATCAGCACATTGATAACCTATTGTTTTAAACATCATGAAGATTTTTGAAAAATTTTGGGAATGGGATCCTGATCTGTAACTGATCTATTGATCGAGATCTCACAGTTGTCTAATTGCATAAATTTCAAATACCTGCATGAAAACATTTCAATAGAAATCCATTCAGGAGTTCCAAAATCAATCATAATCCTCAGATTTCCTGTCATATTGAGCTCGCTTTTGAAGAGATGTACTGTAATAAGGGTCTTTATTTAATAGGAAGAGAAGTTGGAATTGATTTAATGTCTATGAAACATAGAAATAACTTAGTTCGAGAGTTAATGTCTTTAGCAAAGTTTTCGAGAGTGCTATTATAAACCACTTTGTTGAAGACATGAAGGCTCTATGTGTTCAGGGTATCAAAATATTTAGGCTATTTGAATCTACCCTTAAAATGAACTATTATGATTTTACTGTTTATGATAAATCTCTTCTACTTTTTATAAACAATAAAATTTAAATTTTATCCAAAGCTTGAGTTTGTGAAGCTCACAATAATAAGTTATTTTTGAAAGATATCATTTTATAGCTCGAAGTATGCATGCCTTCAACAAGGTTGTTTCAAATGACAGCCTCAACAAATTCGCTAAAGACACGAAGTCTGCTACTATTGTTTTTGAAACATTTATTCTGCACATTTTTAAAACTTCAAAGATGACGGTTTCGGAATGCCATTTTGACAGTAAGTTTTCACCAAACCGAATTTTTGGCCGCTGACTCCAAGTAAGTAGAAACAAAGTCGTTCTACACTCGTCCACAAGAAACTTCTTCGAATACTGCTTATCTATTATAATTCGGTGAAGACCCGATTTAATCAGCCCCCGATTTGATCAGCCCCCGATTCAGTCTGGCCCCGATTTTGTCAGCCCCCGATTCGATCAGCCCCCGATTTTGTCAGCTTTTTGACCCGATTTTGTCAGCTTCATATCAAAATATGTTCTATGGGCTCTAGCAGACAAACAGGGCTGAATCCGAGTAAACCCTTCTTGACCATATTTTTCTTATCTTAAACATGCAAAGATGCAAAAATAAAAAGATAAATCTACTTTAAATTTTCCCTCTAAGCGAAATTTATATTAAATAATCAGAAATAGTTATGAGGCTTCAGGAACTAAAGAAGAATATTCTAACAGCTTCGGTTTATTCTAAAGAGAGAAAGAAATATGTCCCGATTTAGTCCCCGTTTCGTCAGCCTAAAATACACCATGGGGCTGATAAAAACGGGTCTTTACTGTATTTATTATTCACTGTGTCCCACATTAATTGGTAGATTTTTTTTGAGGATAATTTTTCTAATTGCAACGAACTACACTAATATTTTAGTAGTTTTCAAGGAGTTATTTTATCGACTTCTTCCAAAATTTGGCGAACCTACTCCCATTCTTTTCTGTAATGTAAACATACACAGCTTGAATAATGTAAACATACACAGCTTGAATCAAAAATTTGATTGAAAATTAAGTTGAATGCGATGTACTCAATGGGAGCATCAAAAAGCATACGATTTTACAGTTTCCTTCGTGTGATATTACATGTCATTTATTTTACAGCAATATTGGTTTAAAAATACATTAAAGTGCATTGGTATCCCGTTTAATGAAGCTGTAATTTTCAATCAACGTGTAAATTTATAAAAAAATTCATTGAAGAAAGCACGACAAGTGGTGTGTGTGTGGTGGGACTTAATTTTACATGAATATTCATGCTCCAAATATGTGCATGAACATAAATTTAAAATTATAAAAAAAAGTTCTGTGCATTTTATTGACGGTTCAGTGTCCTTTCGATTCAAAACTACTATAGTCGATACATTGATTTATCCAAACACCTTATTTTAAGCAAATTTCACAATTTTAAGTTTTCAAGTAAATTGGTTAAAAAAGGAATAATTTTTAGATTTCTTTGCGATACAGAGAGGGGCAATAGTCAACCAATTTCCACTGTATATGGCAACATTTGAAGAATGATTTCTTTAGTTTGCGTAGCAAAGTGCTAGAAATTGAGCGAGTGATAGTGAATCTCCAGAGGCACTTTGAAAAAATGCAGTGTCCATCATAACTCAAAATGTACTGGACCAATTGTTTAGAGATTTTGTACAATCCTTCCTCGACCCAAGTAACCACGTGAAATTTTCTTTAAATTATTTAAAATTGTTTTTAACGTTTCGCGTTCCGCTCTTCAGCACATGACAGCCGTCTTGACCGTCATACAGCCACCTCCCATTTACCTCCCTATCATGATATCTTCAGGTATTAGGGCTATGTAGACATCATATTCGTAATCAGCGACCCAAAATTACCCAAGGAACCATTGTTTGAAAATATTTAATAAACTTTTTTAATTTTTTCCGACTTTTGTATGAAGAGGAATCACTGTGCGCCTGCTTCTTGGAGACATTAATTCTCACGGTACGGGGTGGGGCTGTCTATACGACGATAATCGATCTTCGACAATTCAAGACCTTTGTGACAACTTCAATATGACAATTCTGAACACAGGGGAAATGACACGGATTCCTAGACCACCTGCGCAAGCAAGTGCACTGGACATATCTTTATGCTCGACATCACTACGGTTAGATTGCAAGTGGAAGGTAATATCTGATCCCCACGGTAGTGACCACTTACCAGTTGTAATTGCAATCACCACTGGTTCAAGACCATCGGCACCAATCAATGTTCCCTATGACCTCACACGAAACATTGATTGGAAGAGCTACGCTGCTGAGATATCCAAAACTATCGATTCAATACAGGTACTTCCCCCGGAAGTTAACAAGAGAAACATCGATGAGCACTCTTTGGGGCACGGCCCGACGTATGCGAAACCGAAACAGTACTAACGAGAGCGTGGAATATTCAAACCGTTGGATATTCGATTTCGCCAAGAAGGTTTGTCCGGATTCCGCCCCGGCACAGAAAATCTACCGCGCCGCGTCGCCTTACAATACCGCGAACGAAACACCGTTTACGATGGTGGAGTTCTCACTTGCTCTCTTATCATGTAACAATAAAGCCCCGGGACCAGATAGAATCAAATTCAACTTGTTGAAGAATCTGCCAGACTCTGCCAAAAGACGCTTGTTGAATTTATTTAATAGGTTTCTTGAGGGTAACATTGTCCCACATGACTGGAGAAAGGTGAGGGTCATCGCCATCCAAAAACCAGGAAAACCAGCCTCCGACCACAATTCGTATCGTCCGATTGCAATGCTGTCCTGTATCCGGAAGTTGTTCGAGGAAATGATCCTGTTTCGGCTCGACAATTGGGTCGAAACAAATGGCTTACTGTCAGATACACAATTTGGCTTCCGCAAAGGCATAGGGACGAACGATTGCTTTGCGTTGCTCTCAACAGAAATTCAAATGGCATATGCTAACAAAGAGCAGATGGCATCAGTATTCTTGGATATTAAGGGGGCTTTCGATTCAGTTTCGATCAACATTCTTTATGAGAAGTTGCACCAGCATGGTCTTTCGCCAATTTTAAATAACTTTTTGCTAAACCTGTTGTCTGAAAAACAAATGCATTTCTCGCATGGCGATTTATCGACATCACGATTTAGCTACATGGGCCTTCCCCAGGGCTCATGTCTAAGCCCTCTCCTCTACAATTTTTACGTGAATGACATTGACGAATGTCTTGTCAATTCCTGCACGCTAAGGCAGCTTGCAGATGACGGTGTGGTCTCTATTACAGGTCCTAAAGCCGTCGACTTGCAAGGACCGCTGCACAGTGTTTTAAAACGTCGTTTTCGTGCTCAAAATTAATAGCGTCTATACCGTTGACTTTAGAGGTATAGTTTGTTTGGAGAAGTTTTCGTTCTTATGATTGCGCATCCACAGAAGTATACCGTTTAGTGATTAATTCACCTATAAGTGATATACGAAATTTATTTTCCGAACTAATTAAGATAGAGACTTTGTCTTCGGCAAAATTGTAGCAAATGCCATTACAAAAGAAATTGCTGAAGACATCAACATCATAACATACTGAAAGTAATAGCTTTTTGCTTCCATATAGTGGCCCGATTCTTAGTCGACGCGATTCTCCCCGAGTGTTATGTTCAATACAATATGCCATCGCAGTGGTATAAAATGAAATATTCAAGCGCACTTCGACAAACAGCTTCATGTTTTTATGGTAAATTGCATAAAACATATTCATAGATATCCAAAAAAGCAAAAGGGAACTTTGACCACAATCAAGATCAAAGTACGAAACATAGCATATCGTGCGTTCGAGAAGTGTGTCACGTGAAATTTAAACAATCAGTGGATACTGGTAAGCTTGAATAAACGATGGAAATCCCACCAAAAGGTTTATTAATGTCTTTCGTGACATTTATAATGGAGCTTGATTAACGTTACCTGTTCACAATATGGGGGCCACTATATGGAAGCAAAAAGCTATTACTTTCAGTATGTTATGATGTTGTTTGCTCCTTTTTGCTCCTTAACGAATTATTTAAGGTGGAAGTTACCCAAAAAAAATCGTAAAATTTGGAATATATTTTTTTAATTCAACAGATAGGAATTTACTATGTTCGGCAAAAATATGTGTTTTGATACCGCAAACAACTTTGTAGAAGATTCCAAGAAGATACGAGAACGTCTAAAAAAGTTATCATGAAAAAAACTAATTTTAAGGGGTCTTCCATATAGTATGTTCCATAACTCGTAAACTATTAAGGCTAGATATATGATGTCTTCAGCAATTTCTTTTGTAATAGCAATTACTACAACTTTGTCGAAGACACAAAGTCTCTATCTTAGTTCGGAAAATAAATTTCGTATATCACTTATAGGTGAATTAATCACTGAACGGTATACTTCTGTAGATGCGCAATCATAAGAAAAACAACTTCTCCGAAAAAACTATACCTCTAAAGTGAACGGTTAGGCGCTATTAATTTTGAGCACGAAAACGACGCTTTAAAACACTGTGCACTGCAAGATACCTTGGACAATTTGTCTGCTTGGGCTCTCCAACTGGGTATCGAGTTCTCCACGGAGAAAACTGAGCTATTCGTATTTTCTAGAAAGCGTGAACCAGCGCAACTACAGCTCTAATTAATGGATCAAACTATTGCTCAGGCTTCAACATTCAAATATCTCGGGGTATGGTTCGACTCTAAAGGTACCTGGGGATGTCACATTAGGTATCTGAAACAGAAGTGCCAACAAAGGATCAACTTTTTCCGTACAATAATTGGAACATGGTAGGGTGCCCATCCAGGAGACCTAATCAGGTTGTACCAAACAACGATATTATCAGTGTTAGAGTACGGATGTTTCTGCTTTCGCTCCGCTGCGAACATACACTTCATCAAACTGGAGCGAATCCAGTATCGTTGCTTGCGTATAGCCTTGGGTTGCATGCACTCGACCCATACGATGAGTCTCGAAGTGCTGTCGGGCGTTCTTCCGCTGAAAAATCGATTTTGGGACCTCTCATATCGATTGCTCATTCGATGCGATATTCTGAACCCATTGGTGATTGCAAATTGCGAAAGGCTTGTCGAGCTTAATTCTCAGACCCGATTCATGTCCTTGTACTTCGATTACATGGCACAGAACATCAATTCATCTACGTATAACGTCAACCGTGCTCATCTCTTAGATATTTCTGATCCAACTGTATTTTTCGATACATCCATGAAGGAAGAGATTTGTGGAATTCCGGATCATATTCGCCCACAAGTGGTCCCAAATATTTTCTATAACAAATACCATCAAGTCAACTGCGCCAAAATGTTCTACACTGACGGATCAATTCTCGACGGGTCCACAGGCTTCTGTATCTTCAACGAAAGTCTTGCTGCCTCATTCAAACTCAATGATCCTGCTTCAATTTACGTCGCAGAATTAGCTGCCATTCAGTATACTCTCGGGATCATTGACACCCTGCCCTCAGACCATTACTTCATCGTTTCGGATAGTCTCAGCTCCATTGAGGCCATCCGTGCAGCGAAGCCTGGAAAGCACTCACCGTATTTCCTGGGGAAAATACGGGAATATCTGAGTGCTTTATCTGAAAAATCTTACCAGATTACCTTGGTTTGGGTCCCGTCACATTGTTCTATTGCGGGCAATGAGAAGGCGGACTCTTTAGCCAAGGTGGGCGCATTAGAAGGCGACACTTACGAGAGACCAATTTGCTTCAACGAATTTTGCAGTATCTCTCGTCAGAGGACGCTCGATAGTTGGCAAACCTCATGGAGCAATGGGCATCTGGGACGGTGGCTACATTCGATTATCCCGAAAGTATCAACGAATGCTTGGTTTAAGGGGTTGGATGTGAACCGGGACTTTATTCGTACGATGTCAAGGATCATGTCCAACCATTACTCGTTTGACGCGCATCTCCGTCGTATAGGGCTCGCTGAAAGTAATCATTGTGTTTGTGAGAACGGCTATCACGACATCGAGCATGTTGTTTGACTGTGCGCAGAGTACTGTGTTGCCAGGTCCCAACTAATAGATTCCCTTCGGGCCCGAGGTAGATCACCCTATGTGCCAGTCCGGGACGTCCTGGCAAGCCGTGACCACCCCTATATTTTTCTTATCTATATCTTTTTGAAAACCATTGATGTCCAAGTTTAATAGATTTTACCCTCTCTCATTCACAGTAGAATCTCACCAACCTATCCCTGTATCTACAATATGGCATTGCTTTACGAGTCTTCGGTGCATACCCTTCTTGATAACCGTCTATCCAGAACATCATGACATACCGCACATGCAGATGATATAGAGTGCCAATAATTATCCGAAATATCGACCCTCCCCTCGCCCCTGCGATTACAGGCTGGAAACTACAACACTACAATAAAGTGTGCATATTTGCCACAATGATCAATCAGCAAACGACGATGTCAATTACACAATATGTATCCCACTTTCTACCTTTTTCCTTTACTTACATAAGAGGGGAGCAAGCCGCCCCTAAATACGGCTTTTCCTTCCCCCACTAACATGTCACATGTAATATAAAAAAAAACATGAATTATCGGCCTCGTTAAGCTACAGCATTTGAGCCTAAATAAACGTATTTTAAGATTAAGAAAAGAGATATAGACAAAGTGTCAAATAAAAAGTTATAGAGAACATTAAGGGGCATCAAATGAACAATAGTTACGATAAATTTTGTTGATTAATAATTAGAATATATAGAAAACTCTCCAAAAAACACAAATTTTGAGTTATTTCGTTAGTAAACAATCATTTAGCATACTTAACTAAAAGATATTTGTACATGCACTGATTGGACATTTTCTCAGCTTTCCAATGAAATCTTGTTAATAACGATATAAAGCATATTTTTTAGATTAGAGTCTTTTAAGAACTTGCAAGTCGGTTACAGGAAAAGTATAGTAATGAAATTACAAATAAATGAGAAGAGATAGAAATATGACGTCCAAGAACAAATCATATTGTCATATGGATCATATCATATGGATATTGCTATAATCATACTTCATTATTTCGAGAAAATTAGCAAAAACCTCCTCAAAAACACCAACTTTTAACTACTTTACAGTTAATATATATATATATATATATATATATATATATATATATATATATATATATATATATATATATATAAATATATATGTATATATATATATATATATATATATATATATATATATATATATATATATATATATATATATATATATATATATATATATATATATATATATATATATATATATATATATATATATATATATATATATATATATATATATATATATATATATATATATATATATATATATATATATATATATATATATATATATATATATATATATATATATATATATATATATATATATTATATATATATATATATTATATATATATATATATATACAATATATAGGATGTTTGTTTCATGTTTAAGAACCTCTCAAGGGATGATTTACTGTCAAACTTGCAGGAAAAAATCGCTCTACTCACACCAGCTAATCTCAACCGTTACTAAGTTATTGAACTTTTTGTGCTAAAAACTTTGTTGTCCTTAAACAGCTCTAACTCAAAAAATATACTTTGTTTTTCAACTTTTTTAGATCCATTGGATACGTGAGAAAATTTCCCATTGAAAAATGTCCTGTTATTCCGGTTGATATCAGGGCCAACCACCCCAGCAAAGTACAAAAAAACGATAAAAGATTACCAACCGAAATAAATTAGACCTCAAAGACTTCACCAAATCACAATTGCTACATCTACCGTACGGGAAACCTCATTTAACACAGAACAGAACTTTTCATTTTCAAAACATCAAAAAATTGATTCTTATTCACAGTTCTCATTCTCTGGTTTTTCTTGAGTGCCTAGCTAGTCGGATTTTTCCCTCTCAGTTCTCCTATCTTCTAGTGTGGCGATATACAGAGAACATTGCGCGTGCTCTCGGTGTGCGTATTGTTTGATACCGTGCGGCGCCATTTAATTTGCTATGTTACTTCGAGCCACGGCTGGCAAAATCTGACTGTAGGGTAAGGCCGTCTAATGTGACCCCATGCGCATGGACAATCACAACATATATTTCACTGTACTCACGACCTAGGTTTTACGTGGACATGAAGGCGGGAGACGGCGATTTCTTTCGCTGTTGTTGCTACTGCTGACACCACGTGCGATCACCCTTGATCGAACTGGACAGACGACGAATGTCTTCACCGCCGATTCGTAGAACTTACGCAGACGGGGTACTGCCGCCGAAACTTCCGGTCGTCACCGGAAAGTGTAGATTGCTATTGATGTTGCACTTGCTGTCTTCGAACGGTCCTGCCAAGGCGCAATTTGACGGACGCTGCTTTCTTCCGGCCACGTGTACCACCGGGACCAACCTTGAGCCAGGCGGCTGTAACGAACCTGTGAAGTAAATTGCAGTCGCGCGAGGACCAATCAGCACGCGCACATTTTGTGGTAACCATATATACCGGGTTTACCTTAACTTCTCTAACGGCGCACACACTAGAATCGCCAAGCTTATTATCGCTATACTACCAATGCTTTCCTATTGGGGAGGGAAACTTATTAGCAATTTGGTA